>NC_056522.1:313119690-313132730 GCF_019175285.1 Sceloporus undulatus | reverse complement strand
AGAGCTTGGAAATAACAAGTTATAAGTAACATACCTGTAACTGGTTAGTTTTTGGATAAAGTGGTGCAAAAGAGCCACATTGCAATGAGTAAGAGTAGAGATACTTATTGGTGTAACTGACAACTGATTCTTTTGATGAGCTTTTTTTTTAAAGTTTTCTGCTCTTAGTCCTAATGTTCCCCCTCCCAAAACAGGCTATTGAAAATTAATAGAGAGCTTGGAAATAACAAGTTATAAGTAACATACCTGTAACTGGTTAGTTTTTGGATAAAGTGGTGCAAAAGAGCCACATTGCAATGAGTAAGAGTAGAGATACTTATTGGTGTAACTGACAACTGATTCTTTTGATGAGCTTTTTTTTTAAAGTTTTCTGCTCTTAGTCCTAATGTTCCCCCTCCCAAAACAGGCTATTGAAAATTAATAGAATACTAACAAGAACTGCAAGTTAAGAAGCTACTTTTTAAACACTGACACAAGTGTTACTTTTCAAATACTGTCATGAAGAATGGGAATGAATTACTTTTTATAGGGTCATTTTCCAAGCTCTCCTCACCACTCCTCACTCACCACTCATGCAGTCAGTTTACAATTTTGCTTTCCTTGCAAGTTACCCATTATCTAGCAGGGCCTCATTCCTGCAAAGTATATCTAGTGTGCCAGCATTAAAAAGTACCCATTTTCATCTCCACCATTAGAAATGTGGAATTTTGGCCCACCTTTTCCAGACTTTAGAAAAGTTACTTTATGAGGTGACATCTGCCAGAATTCCCTGCCCCAGCAATGTTGGCTGGAGGTGTCTGGGAGTTGTACTGGTTTTTCCAGCTTTGGCTTGTCTACTTGGTCATTCATAGTCCAAACACATTTGTTTAAAGAGGTTTTAAGTGCTTTCAAAATGTCTTTTAGTTAGGTGGTTGTTTTAACATGCTAAACTGGTTAATAGTGTTTTAATATCACAATGTAATTAGGTTTTTTAAAAATCTCTATCTCTTCTTTTTAATTATGTTGTGAGTTGCTTTAGGTGTCAGACTTAGGGGGAAAGTGGGATAAAACATTTTAAAAATTAATTTATTTTCTTTTTCTGATGTTCCTTTTCTTACGTTACAGCTTGGAGCCAAGCTATGAGTAGCACTGAGTCACATGTAGGGCGTTTTTGGGTGTTTTAAAAAACAGAAACAAAAATGCAGCCATGGAGCATGCTCAGAAAAACTATAGAAGGAGGGAGGGCTTTCATATTTGGTGGGTGTATTTCTCACTCAAGAATCACTCCTTGCAGTGGGGAAAATATGGATTCCTGCCCTACTCCCTGTTTCTTTCCTCACAGCAGGGGAAAAAATATGGTTTCCTACCCTGCTCCAAGTTTCTTTCCTCCATAAAGTGTAATTGAAACCATGCATGGCATGATATCATAATTTCACTGGATGTCTTCTGCCAACCCAAGACATGGGATAGAAGTGGGAAGATGCTGCACAGCAAAATGTTGGTTTTATTTGTTCAGAAATTACAAAGAATGAAGAAACAAAGAGATACAAAATAATAGCAGCTCCCTGCCTCTGACACCATTTAGCCTGTTTTTTGGGAGACGTATGTTTACCACCTTTTAATCCTGCAGAACAGGATTACTAGCCATGTGGGGCTAATTACCATAAACCCTCAGGTTTATAGCACTAGTGGCGTTACTTAGACAGAGGGTGAAACATGCAACTTGTGATCAGAATTCCATTTTAAGTGTTCACTGCTATATCTACCAGTAAGCAAAATATGAGAGAGTTATTGCTTTCTGCTTGCAGGCTTTCCAGAGGCAGCTGGTTAGTCATTGTGGATTCAGGAGAGATGCTCTGAGAAAAGTTTTGCTCCATTCCAGACCAGATCTTATGTTCTTATATGAGATCCAGTGACAGGCAACCTTTGTAATCTGTTAGTTTATTGTTAGTTTGCCAGCAGAGAATCAGAAAAACTTCCTTAAACTGTTGTTATGATACAGAAGAATCGCATTATGGTTAATTTTTTGGTTCTACTTTTCTCTGAAAATGATCTGAGCCCTTTCTAGTATTTGATATGGGCAGTCTGATGACACACAAAGGCAGCTAGTGGCTTCTGTATCAGGATGCAGTAAATCCATTCTGGGTTTTAGTCTAAACATCAAAGGAACTGAACCTGTTTGGAGGACAGCGTTCAAAAACTGACTTCAGCTCATTCGGGTAAAAGAATATATTATGAAGGCACCAGACTGAAGTAAAACTTTGTGCTGCCAAAAAGAGATTTGCAGGGTAAAGGCAAGCTTCATAGAATCATAGAATCATAGAGTTGGAAGAGACCACTAGGACCATCCAGTCCAACCCCCTGCCATGCAGGAAATCCAAATCAAAGCATCCCTGACAGATGGCCATCCAGCCTCTGTTTAAAGACCTCCAAGGAAGGAGACTCTATCACCCTCCGAGGGAGTGCATTCCACTGTCGAACAGCCCTTACTGTCAGGAAGTTCTTCCTAATGTTCAGGTGGAATCTCTTTTCCTGTAGCTTGCATCCATTGTTCCGGGTCCTGTTCTCTGGAGCAGCAGAAAACAAGCTTGCTCCCTCTTCAATATGACATCCCTTCAAATATTTAAATAGGGCGATCATATCACCTCTTAACCTTCTTTTCTCCAGGCTAAACATCCCCAGCTCCCTAAGTCGTTCCTCATAGGGCATGGTTTCCAGACCCTTCACCATTTTTGTCACCCTCCTTTGGACACGCTCCAGTTTCTCAATGTCTTTTCTGAATTGTGGCGCCCAGAACTGGACACAATATTCTAGGTGGGGCCTGACCAAAGCAGAATACAGTGGCACTATTACTTCTCTTGATCTAGACACTATACTTCTATTGATGCAGCCTAAAATAGCATTGGCCTTTTTAGCTGCCGCATCACACTGTTCACTCATGTTCAACTTGTGGTCTACTTGGACTCCTAGATCCCTTTCACATGTAGTTTCATTCAGCCAGGTGTCACCCATCCTATATCTGTGCATTTTATTTTTCCTCCCTAAGTGCAATACCTTACATTTCTCCATGTTGAATTTTATTTTGTTAGCTTTGGCCCAGCTTCAGTGTGGATATTTTTTTTTAAAATGTTGCTTTCTATCTATGATAAAAATATATCCAACCATGATAAAATTACTGACTAAAATAAATCACATTTCTAAAAAATAGGCAAAACATGTTACTGCATAGCCAAAACATCTGCTCCAGCCTCCCAGCTACACCAACATTAATTGGTGAAACAGCTCTGATTACATCCCCCTTTCTAGGGAATCGTTTTGATGCATTCTCTTCAGCTGAAAGTTGAGACTATTTTTGGAACCTTACAAAGCATCTTGTAGTTGTATAAACATGAGCTTCTATGTTTGGAATAAAGTCAACAAAACAATGGCTGCTCTTGAACTTCCCCTGATACCAGACCAAGTCTGCACAGCCTGCCAAAAAGTCAATTAATGGGATGGCTTGATCACATTAAAAATCATTGTGTGAATCAGCCCTTCATTATTTACCTTTCCAACTGCTTTGGCCATATTAAGCCTCTTCTCAGAGCCCCTAACCAGTTAGTCATCATGCCTTCTAACAGCCCATAGAGATGCTTGCCATGAGGCTGGCCTGGCTGCACAAAGGATGTCCCTTGGTGTAGCAATGTTGGCAGGGAGGTAACAAGGGAATCAAAATACTTAAAGATTTCCCATACCTTGGATCAAACATTGATCAGAACAGAGACTGCAGTCAGGAAATCAGAAAAGAACTAGGAACAGGAAGGTCAGCTATGAGAGAACTAGTCAAGATCCTAAAATGTAAAGATATACAGCTGAACACTAAAGTTAGAATCATCCAAGCCATTGTATTCCCCATTACTATGTATGGATGTGAAAGCTGGACAGTGAAGAAAGCCAATAGAAATAAAATCAATTCATTTGAGATGCAGTGCTAGAGAAGAGTGCAGAGAACACTGTGGACAGTCAAAAATACAAACAAATGGATCCTTCAGTAGATCAAGCCTGAACATTGCCTGGAAGCCAAGATGAGTAAATTGAGGCTGTCACAGTTTGCTTACATCATGGGAAGGCATAATTCATTAGAAAAGGCAATAATGTTAGGAAAACCATTGTATGGCTCCTTGCAGCCGTTACTTAACCTACGGTAGCTTCTTAGTTCTAAGAACTTATTTCATGAAGTGTTGAAAAGGGCTAGCTTCTTGCTTCAAGTATTATCTTCAGCTGAAGAAACCAAATGTTAGAAGGGCTTGCCTGAAATCTTGGCAAGCAGTTGCCCTTTATCAGTGCTTACATCTTGGAAAATTTATTTTGTGGGATTATCTCTTCCCATATGTCCTAGCCAGCTGTAAACCACAAAAGTAATTTTTCCAAAATCTGGACACAGTATGGGTCCTGATAGACTATAGCTTAATTCACTACTTGCCTCCTTTCTTGTTTGCGTGCTGGTTTTTTAAGTGCATTGTATCCTTCAGTACTGTATTTCTGTTCCTGGAGAGAATTAATTATTTGCATTAATACTCAAAAGCCAGCATGGTGTAGTGGTTTGAGTTTTCGACTAGGACTCTGGGAGACCAGGGTTTTAATCCCCCTTCAGCCATGGAAACCCACTGGGTGACCTTGGGCAAATTACATATTGCATTCCTCAGACCTAGATTAACACAATGGCAAACCACCTTAGAATAAATCTTGCCAAGAGAACCCAGTGATAGGTTTCCCTTAGTGTTACCATAAATTGGAAATGATTTGCAGGGATATAACAACAATACTATGTAGACATTTCAGATGTTCAAAAAGCATAAAAATGAAAATAAGGGAAACAAGAGGGGGAAGGAATAGGAAGATAACGTGAGAGACAGACTGTACAACAAGGTTTGTGAACAAAGGCAGCTGTGTGTACTCTGTGCTTTGATAAGGATTTACTTTTGGAAACAAAGAAGAATAGCCTATGTGTCTGTGATTTCCCCTCTTGTCTATCAGTCATCACATATACTGCCTACCTTCTCTCTGCATATCTCCACCTTGTACATTCCATCACCATCCATTTCATTTCATCCATTAGGCCTTATTATCACTGTCTCCTTTTCTAGCAAGGTATAAAGTATATGAAACTGCTAGAGCCCTAAGATCTTCAAGAGAAGGCTTTCTCTCGGTCCCACCACCATTGCAGGCTCAGTTGGTGAGGACACGAGATAAAGCTTTCTTGGTGGCTGCTCTCACCCTCTGGAACCCCTTTCCATAGGAGGCTAGGCTGGCCCCCTCCCTGTTTGCCTTTTGCTGCCAAGTAAAAACATTTTTATTCAGGCAGGCATTTTAATATATAATCATGCTAAGGTGGCTTTTGTGTGGTGTGTGTGTTGGCGGTGCCTTATAGCTTTTATATATTTGTATGTTTTATACAGTTTTTAGATTATTTTAAATGTATTATTATTATTATTATTATTATTATTATTATTATTATCTGTATCCTGCCTCTCCCTGTATTGGATCGAGGTGGGTAACAACAAACAAGAACAATAAAATCAAACATGAATATCAGTAGATAAAAGCATAACAGGACATATTAGATCCTAGTTCCCCTATCTCCCTCCCACCCTAAAATACCATTAAAAAACAATTCCCAATAGAATGGTTAATAAAATAGATCGAGATCAAAGTCCGATGGGTACAGCTAAACAAATGGACAGTGAAAATTCTGAGGAGATCAGTTAGGGAAGGCCTGCTGGAAGAGATCTGTTTTTATTGCCCTCTTAAAGGCCTCCAATGATGTTATATGACGGATCTTATCTGGCAGGTCATTCCAGATTTTTGGAGCAGCAACAGAGAACGTCCTCTGGGAAGTCATCTTCAGTCTAGTTCTCTCTAACTGCAGTAGGTTCTTCCCAGAAGACCTGAGAGTCGGGAAGGATTGTATGGGAGGAGGTGTTTCCTCAGGTACGCTTGGCCCAAGCCATGTAGGACTTTATAGGTAATAACCAACACCTTATCCTGTGCCTGGAAGCTAATGGGCAGCCAGTGTAGGGATTTTAAGATAGGTATAATAGAATCAAATTTGGAACTCCCTGTCACCAATCTGGCTGCCATATTTTGGACCAATTGCAGCTTCCAAACATGGCCTAAGAGTTGCCCCATGTAGAGCACATTGTACAAATCGAGGTGAGAGGTTACCAGTGAATGTACAACCGTTTCTAGGTTTTCCCATTCCAGGAAGGATTGTAGCTGACGAATCAGCCAAAGCTGATAATGGTTGCTCCTGGCGGTCGCATTGACCTGGGATGACAGCTGAAGCGACGAGTCCAGGAGCACCCCCAAGCTACGGATACCGTCCTTTAGGGGAAGTGTGACCCCATCCAGAACTGGAGAGTTTATCACCATACCTGGATTGAGACTGCCTATAGTGAGTACCTCTGTTTTGTTTAGATTCAATTTAAGTCTATTTTCCCTCATCCAATCCATTACTGACTTCAGGCAGTCATTCAGAGGGGAGATGCCATCCTTGGTTATTGAAGCAGTCCGAGACATGGAAAAACAAATTTGGGTGTTATCAGCGTACTGATAAAACCCCACCCCATGTCTCTGGATGATCTTACCCAATGGCTTCATGTAAATGTTGAATAGCATTGGCGACAGTATCGCGCCCTGAGGGATGCCCAATTTGAGCTCCCTCTTGGTCAAACAACTGTCGCCAAACAACACCATCTGGAATCTGCCCAAGAGATAAGACAGAACCACTGCAGAGCAGTGCCTCCGATTCCTAATTCCCTCAGACGTTCCAGAAGGATACCATGATATATGGTATCAAAGGCTGCTGAGAGGTCCAAGAGCACCAATAGGGCCACACTTCCCCTGTCGATGCACAGACAGACATCATCAACCAAAGCGACCATGGCGGTCTCCACTCCATATCCTGACCTGAAGCCAGTTTGAAATGGATCGGGATAATCGATGTCATACAAGACTGCTTGGAGTTGGTTGGCAACTGCCCTCTCGATCACCTTGCCCAAAAACGGTAGAAGAGATACCAGCTGGTAGTTAGATATCTCCAGGGGATCAAGGGAAGGCAGTTTAAGAATAGGTTTGACCACAGCCAGTTTTAAACTGGCTGGAAAGTAGCCTTCCTGAGGGAGGCATTAATTATTGATCTTAGTAAACTCATAGTTTCCTCCCCTCCCTGGATGGCCAGCCACGAGGGGTAGGATTCGAGAAGGCAAGTGGTCTTTCAAACCTTTCCAAGCAGCTTGTCTACGTCATTAGTACTCAAAGACTGAAAATGATCCAAATTAACCTCATTAATAGAGTTGCTGGACACCTTTCTTGTCATTTCTGTATTAAAGCTGGCATCTAAGTCAGCCCTTATCCGAGAGATTTTATCTGCAAAGTAATCATTGAAGGTGTCACAACAGGCCTCAGTAGGTTGTAATATCAGGTTCAAGGTGGAAGGAGTCTGAGTTAGCTTCTTAACCACCTTGAACAGCTCTGCCGGACGAGACTTTGCAAATGCAATAGATGCAGAAAAGAAAGATTTCTTTGCTGCATTTATTGCCACTCGATAGGCTTTAAGAAAAGTCCTATGACGTGTCTTGTTGGATAAGTGTCAAGTCTTTCACCAGCGGCGCTCTAGTCATTGTGCAGCCTGCTTCATCTTTCTAAGATCTTCAGTATACATCGGATTTCTGTTTGAAGCAGGCTGAAAAGGATGCTTGGGAACAATTGTGTCAATTGTTTGTTTATGTTTTTATTGCAATGTTTTTGAGATATTGTTACCTGTGAGCTGCCATGGGTCCCTTCTGGGAGTAGGGTGGTATACAATGAAAATAATAATAACAACAATAATAGTAATGATAATGATAATGTACATCCTGGCCGCCTCATTTGTTCTGGCCTGTCATATGGCAGCCCTCCTGTCCTGCCTGGCCTGCTTTTTCAAGCTTCCTGATAGCGGATCAGATTGACAGTCTATCTGGCCTAGGGCTGTCTAATTGAATGTGACCAGCAACCTCTCTAAAAGATTTCAGACAGGTCCTTCCAGATCCTGGTACCTGAGGCTGTTTTAAAGCTGAAATGTGAGAGGCAACTACCAGATTTCTTACTGCTTCACAAGGAGGAAATCCAGCTAGCTATTATAATTCATTTCTTTGTGGATCATGGTCCCAGTGATCCACGTGGGATCCAAGGTGTTCCAAAGTGTAGCTGCTCAGAACATATGCAGTTATATCAGTTTCACTACTACTATAATTCTCATGGGTGTATCTTATCAAATCCTAGGATCTGTAGTTTGGTGAGACACCTAAAATTCTTTGGGTGTAGAAATCTGAGACATAGACATGTTAGTCTGGAATGTCAGTATGCAAATCTGGTAGCACCTTTGAGACTAACTGTGTAAAGGAAGTTGTAGCATAAGCTTTCATAGACCTGGTCTACTTCCTCAGATGCATCTACAAAAGCTTATGCTACAACTTTTTTCACACAGTTAGTCTCAAAGGTGCTACCAGATCCCTTTGCATATTATAATTTTTAGTGCATAGCTGCAGAGAGTTATGGTATCTTGCCAAACTGCAAATTCTAGGAATCCTTGGGATGCAGTCATGACAGCTAATGTCATATGAAACTGGTATAACTGTGTAGGGTGGCTACCCTACCAAGTATATCGCCCATCCTTGCCTGCATTATTAAACTCCAGAAAGAATCCAGGAAGAGAATTTGTTGTTTAATAGGCTCAGTCCCTTTTTGGGTAAGGATTGTTTTCCTCCTGTGTTTCAAAGCTGGGGGAGGTCCCTTGTCCCCATACCCTTGTTCTAATTTTGATTTTCAGTGTTTGTCCAAATGTGATTTCTTCTGTCACAAAACAAATGGCTGTATTCAGTCATGATAAGCATAGCCCTGGTTTGAGAATTGGACTATGCTTCTGGAGGCCAGGGTTCAAATCTCCACTTGGCTATGGAAACCTACTGGATGCCCTTGAGCAAGTCACACTCCCTCAGCCTCAGAGGAAGGTAAAGGCAAACAAATCTTGCAAAAATCCAAAAAACCATGGGTCACCAATAGTCAGGGACAACCTGAAGGTGCACAATAATAAACTCCTTTCTAGCTCTACTTCTTTATGCAGTTCCCCTCAAAAGAGAGTGGTTGCATTTGAACTCCTTTATAACTGGGCATCTTAAGCAACCTGATGGGGGGAGTGTTTTTTTCCAGTGTGCCAGGGACCAGCACTATATTTGTGCCCATTGGGTACAGTTGTTATTTCTTTCCTGGAATCTTGCCAGGGACTGGCAGCTCAGGGATCAGCACCAGTCTGGGAAGTAGCACTTCTTTGACTAGCACTGCTTTATAACATTTTGTGCTTAACTTCCTCATATCCTTCATTTCCTGAAGGGGACACAGGCACCAGCACAGCAATTGCGAAGTGAAAAAAGCCAGAATTTTTTTTTTAAATATTAAAAAATACTGATCTTACCTTCGGAACCGCAGACAAAGGAGAGGAGGACGACTGATGAGAAAATGGCGACTGCCACGACGGACAGGGACAAGGCAAGGGGCTGGCCCCCTCGCGCTTGACTCCTCCCATACAGGTAACCCGATTCACGTCTTATCGTTCCCATTTAAAATACATCGATAACTATCCCGGATTAAAGGAAAATAGAAGGTTCGACCCTTCTATTTTTTTAAAGCGGGTTAAAGGCATTTAACGCGGTTTATAAAAAGAACGAAAAAAAGAATCGATTTCAAATGGGAACGCATGAGGGGTGATCTAGAACCGTTCTAGGTTTAAATCGGGTTCAAATGGGCACGCCTCTATCTGAATTCGATTCGTAACCCGCGTTAAACCCCAGTGGAAACGGCCCCTAAGTCTGCCTTGAACTTCCTAGTTTTTGTTTGAATTCTTCTTCATGCCAGTATGTCATCTTGCCCCCATTATCCCTGCAGGATTGCTAACTGCAGGCTGGGCATCTGCATTTCCTTTTTTGTAGGATATTTGTGTAGTTTTTAAAAAATATATACCTTGGCTTTCCTACATATAATTTTGCATTGCTGCCCTTTTCAGTGCCTGCTATATTTTCCTGTTGGTGGGAAAAATGAAAATGGTATCTCAAAGCAACAGTATCTTTTGAAAAGTCTAATGTTATCTGCAAAGCAGGCTCCTTTCTTCTTTACTAGCTGCGTTCAGACTGCAGAGCTATTGCCTTCCATTATATGTACATATATGGGATATGCAACTTGGCTAAAGTCCACCAGCCATCAAAGCCTGTTGAGCAAGTGCCTCTAGCTAACATACTATTAAAGAATCTTTTTCATGTTCAAAAACCCCAAATGGAACCTGCAACATAACATACTGTGGAAGTGATTCTCTCCCTACCAGCCAGCAGCAACATTTTTCGTAATACTTCATTCCATTTCTCACTTTGCTTTCTTTCCTTTTTAATCCACTTTGGCTGAGGTAATCTTGAAATGAACCTTAAATGTCAACATGGCTGACAAAGTACTAGCATCATATTTTGGCCAATTAATGTTAATCAGCCAACTAAATATTTCCTTTTTTAAAAAAATGAAAGATTATCTAGATGCGTTGTTCTATTTAGGACATAAATGAAAGGCACTGTGACACTGGAGAATGTGGACAAAGAGGCCACATAGTAAAGGTAAGTGCTAAGAGCAAACTGAGGAAGAGGCATCTTTTGCTTATGAGTCCATTCTTGGAAATACGTGATTTATGGTCTCCGCTATGGTCCCAAAACAGTTGGTGAATCATGCTATGCTGTATGAGTTGCAGTGTCAGCTGAAATTCACTTACTCATTATTATGGATAGAGAAGATGAACCCTTTGGCATCTCTTAATCTTTGGCTCTCTTAATCTTTTTTTTTTTTTTAAAAAAACTCACTAGCTCTATTGTCTGTCCCTTTTTTACTCCCATTACCGAGCTTTGCTGCAGAAAAGACTCAAAAAGCATGCAGAAAGGGGGCAGGGGCTCTTTTACACTATGTAACTATAGCATTTTGATTCCACTTTAACTTTCATGGTTTCATCCTACTGAATCCTGGGAAGGGCATTTAGAATTGCCTCCCCTTGCTCCCTTACCTCTCCACCAAGAGCAGCAGAGACCCTGCCCAGGGCTTGACAGTTGCTGGACAGTGGGAGGTTTTTGGACAGAACACAAGGCCAAGTGAATAGCTCTCTGTATCCCATCTGAAAAGAGACTTTTATGTGCATAAGCACACACTGGTCACTATCAGGATGCCAGTCACGATGTGCTAACAAACCAGATAATTTGTTTGAAGTCGGTTGGCATAAGGGAGACTGATGTGTGTTTCATGCATAGCATTGCTGGACCGCAGGGCCTGCCTCAGAGTTTCCGGTTTTCAAGGTTCATCCCCCTTGAAGACAAGGGTTCAAAATTTCCAGGTTTTTTTTGGGGGGGGGTTAACTCCAGGCAAGAGGAAAGGGCTGTGTGCATACAAACCTCCTGCGTACCTGGTAGAGCAGCTACAATTTGCCAGGCTTAACCGATTTGCTGCTGCAACTTGCAAAATTCTCCACTAGGTCTGTATATTTACTTAGGGCCCAAACAAAAAAGCCAAAATAAATCTGCTTCAGGTCACTTTGGAGGTATGTTGTTAAAATGACACAGCTTTATTTTCACCTGTCTGTTTGGGCCCTTAGTTCGCTTTCTCCTTCCATACCAGTAATTTTGTTTTTGGTAGGGTTCACCTTCCTTTGTGCTCTGCATCCACCTTCTAGCTAGAAAGAAGAACAGCAGATAAAATGTTCCTTATCCTATCTCTCTAAGTAAACGTGCATGGCCCTTCTTCCAGTACCTTCCCAGTCATGTTTGCTGAGTACATGGGAGAGGGCCACTCCTAGATTCTGAAACTCCCTTGTCTTTTGTCTCCTTCTGCTGTCAAGGGAAAGTTTTCCGTTTGCAGCAGGCTTTCAGGAATTGTCTGCAAAGGGCTGTCGTTTTGAATTATCTGCAAAAAGTTCTCCCTGGTTCAGGCAAGAACCACAGAAATGGCAAATGGTTAAAGCCAACTACCCCCCAAACCAGAGCATCATATGCTATCAGCCTCAGGGGAAAGCAATGGCAAACCCATTCTGAACAAATCTTGTCAAGAGAACCTCATGATGGGTCGCCATAAATCAGAAATGACTTCAAGCACACAACAATAACTACCTAGACCTCCACTCACAACTGTAGATCCAGAATGTGTGTGTGTTGTGTTCTTTCAAGTCATTTCCTACTTATGGAGACCTTAAGATGACTCCGCCATGAAGTACCCCTCAAACTGTATTTATGGGGCTATTTTACACTACATAATTATAGCATGTTGATTCCATTTTTACTATCATGGCTCCATCCTATGGAATCCTGAGATTTGGAATTTAGGGAAAGGCATTTGGCGTTTTCAGTGAGAGAGCTCTAGTTCAAGACAAGAACAGTGCATTCAGAACATGTTAAGCAAACACAGCTCAAGAGGGTAAACAGGCTATCTGCTAAGAAAATCTCCATTTTGTCACTACTGAGTTTCAGTTTATTCGCCATTCTGCTTAGCCACCAGTTCAGTACATCTACACCTTCCCCAAAGTGAGATGAAAGGGAGAAATAAAGATGGGTACTATCATCTGCATACTAGTAACACCTCAGGCCACAACACACCCATCCACCCCTAATTTGGGTTTAACTACTTGCCCATTTGGCCTTCCATTTGTACAAGCTTGACAATTGTTGGTAATGCAATAAAACACTGAGGCCTGTTACAGACAGCCAAAATAAAGCTGCTTCGAGTCACAGTGGAGGTATGGTGTTTCAATGAAGAGAAGTCCAGGAAAACAATAAGAAATTGGCACTCAATTCAGTAACTGCAAATGTTAGACATTTGCAAATGTTGTTATACAATTTGAAAAGGGATGCATTAATTTTTAATGGGTAAGCATCCTAAAGGCACCGAATCCCATCTGATTGTGTAAGCAAGCAGGATCAACCCTTCTTAGTACTTGGATGGAGACCTCCTACGAATACCAGGTGCTGTAG
>NC_056522.1:313104815-313114913 GCF_019175285.1 Sceloporus undulatus | reverse complement strand
CAATGTCTCAGAGGAAGAAACTGGCAAAACCACAGCTGAGTGGCTTAAGAAAACCCTATGAAATTAATGGGTTTTTCATAATTTGGCATGTGACTTGCACACACACACACACACACACACACAAATATATTTTGCTTAAATTGTAGAGACCCACTAGCTGTTCCCTACTAGCTGTTTATTTGTTCATTTCTAACAGGGCTATAGAAAGCACAAATTGACAAAAATTAATGACAGTTGAAGGAAAGTATTACAGAAATCTTTTTCAAATGTCTTTTGCCTTGTTTCTACATGCCCTTCGAAATAAAGATGGATTTAAGCACTTCCTGAGGCAGAATGTTTGCCAAGATGCAAATTATTCACAAGGCCCAGTATCCCTCCATACCAGTAGTTTATTCTTTGACACCTATAAAAATCTAAATCTGTAATTTTTTCCATAGGAGAGGAGGGAGAAAGAAAATGTCTAATGCTTGGCAGAGGGAATGCTGGAATGCTGAGGCTGACACAATCTTCTTCCCAGAAGGGAAATACATTGCAGACACTGGTTGCTGGGAGAGCCACATCAGAGTTTAGATCATCTGAATTTGGTGCTAAAACATCTGCTGCAATGCTTGATGGTCCCTTCAGCTGAAATCAATTTATCCATGGGAAATTCTAATTTAGAACAAGAAAACTTGCCACACGTGGAAATAGGCAAATATTGTGCAAGTTGCTTTTTAAAATCACAAGTCCCAGAGATGCTCAGCCAGTGGTCAGCACAGGAGAGAGGATAGTGTGTTTGCAAATACTGACAGGGGCCTCTATAAACAATAAAATAAATATAGATGGTTGTGCACCCTAGGAAACAAGCAGTGACCCAGTGTCCTTTGCAAGAGAAGTAAAAAAAAGAGCACAAAATGATATTCTGGAGCTTGTTGATCCTGTGTCAGTTAATTGCTGCAGGTTCCAAATTGTGAAATCTCTCCCTGAAGTAGGCCAGATGTTGTGGCAAAGAAAACAAAAACAAACAAACCCAAGGCTGGGAAAGGCAGAGGAGACCGAAATGACACCGCTTTACAATTCCCTATGGGAGAGCCCCATACAGCTTTCCAAGTGACTGGACCAGTGAGCAATTGGAGAGCGAGTAAGTCAGATAAACAGAGAAGTCTGAGTGGGTCTGCAGTCTGTTCTGTGGAGCATTTACAGTGAGCAGCAATTCCCAAAGGCAGGGGTGGGGAAAGGAAGGGAATAACTTTGCTCTGGTTCTTCTAAATGATCCTGACAATATTCTGGCCAGAACTCTTGGTGTAATCAAATGTACTTCAAGTGGATTTTTTACAATGTTCACTCTGGTTTCTATGGCAGTCAATCAACAAAAGGATATTCAGCTAATTCAGGGGAAGGAATTCCCACTTGCACAGGAATGAATTCAGAAGTGGAGGTAAGGCGAGGGCAGGGACGAACCATAGAAAAAGAAGCGAGGGCTCTATTGTTTCCCTTAGAAGAGATGTGTACAATAATTAGTATTGACTGTTTCAAGCAAAGGCAAGGAGCCTGGGAAGATGCCCGAACTGTAGCAGGATTTCCCAGCCCAGCATCCTTCATATGTGCTGGACTACCATCATCTCAAGGGGATAATGGCATTTGTAGTACAATCCATCTGATTGGGGGAAGGCTGGAAGAGACACTCTCTCAAGGCTTAAACCATGTTTTCTTTATTAGCTTGAAGTTGTTATTAGAATGTCTTTGAGCTTTTCCTTCCCAGCACCAATTTTCTTTTAAAACCCTTAAAAAAAAAAAAACTAGATTAGGCAATGGAAAATGATGAAACTGAGGATTTTAGCGGAAACACAGGGACATTGTTGTTTACCTGAACTTATTATTTCATCTCCCACTATGACTTGTAAAAGCTCATGAGAAGGGTTTGGCTGAACTAAATAAAGGCGCTTTACAGACCACCCAAAAGGGTGGCCTGCCGCTGCCTTTGTTTGCTGCGTGAGGGAGCCGCAGCGGACAAACTGCGCGGCTTCCCCGCACAGCACAAAGAAGCCGCAAAAAGCGGCTTTTTCCGGTGCAGTTGTGGCACCACAAGGCACCAATGGCATCCTTGCGGTGTCACAAGAGCGCTGAGACATGCAGACGCTAGGCGTCCATCACATCAAAAAGGCAGCACTCATGTGTATAGGGCACCGCCATTTTGACACCCTCATCACATGCAAGCGGTGAGGGGCATCTAAAAGTGCCGCCCCTCGCACGTGACGACGGCACCTCTATGGGCCCATCTATAAAGCGCCAAAGAAACCCACACCACTCTTGCTTAATATATTCTATTCCATATGATGTCTAATAATGGCTGACAACAACAACAAAAAAACCACCTGCTTTTATTCACATCATTTCAAAACCAAAAATGCTTGGTTATTATGATTCAATGAAATCTGTGTAATTTGAGCATAGCAGATCATATATTTTTGTCTAGCAATGGGCATCTCCTAGCTGTTTAGCCTACGACATACTGAGAACCTACCAGAACATGGCAATCTAGAAAGTTTCCCAGTTATGTATTTGGTTTTTAAAACTTGATTGCATTTCCAGCAGCTTTTCTGGCTTGACTGCTCCTTCATGGCCTGTTACGCTGATGGACATCAGCACATGGGAGGCCCCTGGGGAGTCTTCCAAATGAATACTGGGTTCCTTCCTGATTTCAGCGAAACAGCTGTCAGTCATTTCCTACTATTGTAAACTGACTCAGTCAACTGACTGACACCAAACTGTAGACTACTGATTCACTCAGCCAATTGGCATCATGCATGTTTTCCCTCTTGCTGCACCCTATGTCTTCAATACACTTTAGTGGAAGGGTTTAACTACTGGTTGTCTTAAGAAAGGGCCAGCACCTCTGTGTGTGTGTATTTTTCCCCTTTTCTTTTCTTTTCATTCTGTAGATCACCTGGAAGTGCACAACCATCCTCAGGGTTCCTTGAGCTGCACTGTTTGGAACGCTCTGGATTATATTGTGACTGCCACCAGCACTTTCAAGAAGATTTTACATTGTCAACAAACAGCTATCGCATAAATAGGAAATCCTTTGCCCAGCTTTCTGCTTAGTCACACATTCACATTGGTCAAACAATTTAGTTCTAGAATCTTGTGGGGAAAACAGTTAGCATTCCAGAGACTCTCTCACAAGGTTTAAGGAAGCTTCTTTATATGGGGTTATGATTTGTTCAGAATGCTTGTACAGGTTGAATCTGAAATTCCACAATTAGTCCAAAAACAGAGAACATTATTGCATGACAAAAGAAAGCCGAGATGCAGGGAAAGTGAAGTGCATTTCTTCTTACCTTTCTGTGTGCTGTCGTAGCACTTCTGTTCTTCCAGAAGGAAACGTCTAAAAGCATGTCTTTAACTTCTAAAAGCATGCCAGAGTTAGACTGAAAGATATGTAAATTTACAGCACTTTATAAATAAAGGTTAATAATAATAATAATAATAATAATAATAATAATAATAATAATATGCAAGGTAGCACTAATAGAGGTGGTTTAGCCTTTCCCAAACTAAAGGTGTACTATTATGCATATTGTTTTGAATGGTTTATTGATTGGTGTAATTTGGAAAATAGAAAAGTATTACAACTGAAAGGAGAAGATATCACTTTTGGTTGGCACACATATTTGTTTTATGGTAAAATCAATACAAACAAGGCTTTCAGAAACCATTTTATTAGCCTTAATAAAAGCTTGGCAAAAAAAATCAACCATACATATATAGAAAGATTCCTGTATGGGTCTCTGTTAATGAGGCCTTCTTTAAAAAACAAGAATTAAAAACTAATAAGTGGTTACTATATTCTGGTTTATTGAAATGTGATGTTTCAACAAAAATGATTGATATAAAGACCCAAGAAGAGGTTTTTTTTTAAAAAAAAGGTTATGACTATATGTATGTGTGCATGTATGTCTATTTTTATGTATGCTTTTAAAAAATATAATAAATGTTAATTCATTTTTTAAAAAAAATAAAAAATAACAATAGGTTATCCCTGTAGCCATGGTGCTGGAGACCCATGGGGCTGAGCCAACAATGGCAGATCAGCATATTCCCTGAGGTCATATGAAGTCACAATGGCAGAGGTGAGCTGTATGGCCCGTAAGCTCCCAGAAGGACTGCAGTTGCCTTTAGCAAGCCTACGATTGAGACATGGCTGACTTCAGTGTGTTTTGGGTCCTGGGTTTCATCTGGTTGGTGTTCAGCAGAAGAAGTGAAATGCATTCTCTGGGAAAACCTTCTGGTCAGCACCTGCAGCTCTACCAAAGGAGTGTGGAACCAGGGTGTGACTGCTTGACCAGCATGGCCACGCTCAGCAACACCCGTGCTCTGTACCTCTTCATCCAATGAGCTCTCTTTTTCCTGTGTGCAAAGCAGAGTCCCTCCGGCTTCAGTGAAGAAGAGGAATAGCACGCACAAGGGGAGGGGAGCCAGGGAAGCCACATATGCCTAATTTTCCCAGGTGCCCTCCTGGGCTCTGCCCCAATGTGGCTGTCACTGGCCTATCTACACCCAAGACTGGGGGGCCTATGCACAGACAATGGCCTTCATGTCACAAGTCCAGACCCAGCAGTGTGCCTGGGAGGACATCAGCCTAACAGAGCTGTGCCCACGGAGGAAGAGCTGTGAAGGGAAAAAACTGGACATCATGGTCTACGAAATGGTGGCGGCTATCCAGGAACTACAGAGAAGTTCAAGGAATCGAGGCTATAAAGCAGCTGACCAGGGGATGGCCGCTGTCCAGGAAATACAGAGAAGCCCAACATGCACCACATTATTAAAAATATTATATAAAATTACCTTCAGGCTGGGTATATAAATTGTATATAAAACATGAATGAATTTTGTATTTAGACTTGGGTACCATCTCCCAAGATATCTCATTATGTACATATATGCAACTGCAGGTATTCTGAAACCCAAAATTAAATAAATAAATAAATAAAGGGGGAAATCACAAAAAAGGAATTCAAAGAAATAGCAGGCATTTGTAGGGGTAAAGTCAGAAAAGCTAAAGCGCAGAATGAACTCAGGCTTGCTAGAGAGGTTAAGAACAATAAAAAGGGCTTTTTTGGATATGTCCGCAGCAAAAGGAAGAAGAAGGAAACAGTAGGGCCACTTCGTGGAGAAGATGGCAAAATGCTAACAGAAGACAGAAAAGGCAGAATTACTCAACACCTTCTTTGCCTCAGTCTTCTCAGAAAAGGCAAAGGGAGCTCAACCTGAGGATAATGGAGCAGAGGACAGAATAGGGGAATTTCAGCACAGAATAAGTAAAGAGATAGTAGAGGAACACCTTATTAATCTAAATGAATTTAAGTCTCCGGGACCAGATGAACTCCATCCAAGGGTATTAAAAGAACTGGCAAATGTAATATCGGAGCCATTGGCAATCATATTTGAAAACTCCTGGAAAACAGGAGAAATCCCAGCAGACTGGAGGAGGGCAAACGTTGTCCCCATCTTCAAAAAGGGGAAAAAAGAGGAGCCCAACAATTATCGTCCAGTTAGTCTGACATCAGTACTAGGAAAGATTCTGGAGCAGATCATTAAACAGAGAGTCTGTGAACATCTAGAAGGCAATGCCATAATCACAAAAAGTCAACATGGGTTTCAGAGAAACAAGTCATGCCAGACAAACCTAATCTCTTTCTTTGATAAAATTACCAGCTTGATAGATGAAGGGAATGCTGTGGATATAGTATATCTTGATTTCACTAAGGCCTTTGACAAGGTTTCACATGACATACTTGCAAACAAGCTTGTAAAATGTGGGCTAGACAAAGGAACTGTTACATGGATCTGTAATTCGTTGACCGGCCGAACCCAAAGGGTGCTCAACAATGGCTCCTTTTCATCCTGGAGAGAAGTGACCAGTGGGGTCCCACAGGGCTCTGTCCTGGGCCCAGTGCTATTCAACATCTTTATCAATGACCTGGATGACAGAATTGGGAGCATACTTATCAAATTTGCAGATGACACCAAATTAGGGGGAATAGCTAATACCCCAGAGGACAGGATCAAGATCCAAAATGACCTGAATAGACTAGAAAGCTGGGCCAAAGCTAACAAAATGAAATTCAACACGGAGAAATGTAAAGTATTGCACTTAGGGCGGAAAAATAAAATGCACAGATATAGAATGGGTGACACCTGGCTGAAGGAAACTGTGTGAAAGGGATCTAGGAGTCCAAGTAGACCACAAGTTGAACATGAGTGAACAGTGTGATGCGGCAGCTAAAAAGGCCAATGCTATTTTAGGCTGCATCAATAGAAGTATAGTGTCTAGATCAAGAGAAGTAATAGTGCTACTTTATTCTGCTCTGGTCAGGCCCCACCTAGAATATTGTGTCCAGTTCTGGGCACCACAATTCAGAAAGGACATTGAGAAACTGGAGAGTGTCCAAAGGAGGGTGACAAAAATGGTGAAGGGTCTGGAAACCATGCCCTATGAGGAACGACTTAGGGAGCTGGGGATGTTTAGCCTGGAGAAAAGAAGGTTAAGAGGTGATATGATAGCCCTGTTTAAATATTTGAAAGGATGTCATATTGAAGAGGGAGCAAGCTTGTTTTCTGCTGCTCCAGAGAACAGGACCCGGAACAATGGATGCAAGCTACAGGAAAAGAGATTCCACCTGAACATTAGGAAGAACTTCCTGACAGTAAGGGCTGTTCGACAGTGGAATGCACTCCCTCGGAGGGTGATAGAGTCTCCTTCCTTGGAGGTCTTTAAACAGAGGCTAGATGGCCATCTGTCAGGGATGCTTTGATTCGGATTTCCTGCATGGCAGGGGGTTGGACTGGATGGCCCTAGTGGTCTCTTCCAACTCTACGATTCTATGATTCTATGATTCTATGATTCTATGAAATAAAATTTAAAAAATCAAAATCCCAAACACTTCCAGTCCCAAGCATTTCAGATAAGGGGGAGTCAACCTGTACAGAAAAAGGGCATTTTGTAACAAACAGCCTAGTCCCACTTCAAAATGGACATGAGGGAGACTGTGTGATTTATAGTGCATTCCTATGGTGTCTGATGCATCTAGTGTTGTGCCAGGTTCCTGCCAGCAGGGCTGGAGGAAGAAAAGATGGTGCTCTTCATTTTTCACTAATTTCTTTCCACTGATTGCAGTGAGAGAAAAATCAACCAACTAAATGAGTGGGCTAAATGTTTGTCCATATTCAGGACGTGGGCAGGGATTGGGAGGCATCTGGGTTCAAGACCTCAACAGACCCAGTTATGTCACACAGCCCAATTCTTCTCCCATTCACCTCTCTCTACACTGGATCTGTGAAGGAGCAGGGAGCTCTCTCTTCTACTTGTGGAGAGCAACCTGATCTTTCTTATGGCCCCTAGAATCAAAGGCTTGCAATATTGACCGTATTCTACCAACATAAAATCAGACTTTTTGATGTCTCAAGTTAGCATGCCAGGGAAAAATAATTCTAGCTTTTTCCAGAAAAAACTCATCCTTTGTTTTCAACTACAGGAACATATTTTAAAACCTGGGGAAACAGTCTAATACATGTTTCCTGACCTGCATTCTGAAATACCAGTTTCCCATGAGAATTGTACCATCATGCACTTGCTCTAAAATTGTAAATCAGTTAGCAGAACCACAGCATTGATGGTTGTAATGGGACTTGAAAATGATCTCTAAAGAATTTAGTTTAAACTCCCTCTTTCTGTGTGTGTGTGTGTGTGCGCGCGCGCGCATGCACCTTCAACCTCTGGTGACCCCATGAATTTTTCATAGGGTTTTTCTTAGGCAAGGAATACTCAGAAGTGGTTTGCCAGTTCCTTCCTTTAAAATATAGCCCAGTAGCCCACAGCATGTGGTATGTGTTGGCAGTTTCCCATCCAAGTATTAACCATGGCTGACCTTGCTTAGCTTCGAAGATCAGATGGAAATCTGGTGCCTTTAGGGTATTTCGCCATTAAGCTCTTGTAGTGAGGCAATATTCACAATACCTACAGTACTTGATGTTTATCTTTCCCTAAAGGTCTGTATGTAAGTTAAGACTTTCTCTAAGCAACTTATTCTGTATGCCGTCAAACCCACTGCCACAGGCCAATCATATCCAGTTCCTTTTATATCCAGGATTCTACATCTTTTATCATGTTTTCTGCTTTCCTCTGTACCTTTCTTTCAAAATGGAGCTTGGCATAAGGCCTAAAGAATACAAAGAATACATTTTTTCCCAGTATGTCCCAGATTCTTTTTATCAACTGGGGTCTAACAGAATATTTGACATTTTGCAACAACCTCACCTTACTGACACATTTTGTGCACTGATCACAAAGGTTGATCTGCAGTTCTGCCATATAGCTATTTCTTCCCATTTCAAACTTCAGTTTTCCTTTCATGTGCATGAAGTTTGCTTTTTTTGATTTTCCACAGCTGATGCTGAGTAGCAGTGAAGATCCATGCTTGCAAGATGTCCTAGACTTAATCTTTGGCACTGTTATCTAAAAGGTCTCAGAAGACCAGCATAATTAAGGAGAGACTACAATAGGCAACCTAGTGTACTTGAGGTGTGTGGAATTACATCTCTTACATCTCTTGACCATAGCCATGATGACTAGAGCTTTGTACTCCAAAACATCTGGAAAGCACCAGGTTGCCCACTAATTGAAAGACATCAACAAAACAGAAGGTTTCTGGCATCTGTCTTGATATAACTGGGCATCATATATATAGCATTCCAGTTTATCAAGAAACAATTGTACCCCACTGTTAGATACCCATATTCTCTCAACTTTACCCAGTTCTGTTGTTAGATTTATGGCAGATCTGAACAGTATCTTCTTCAGCTCTTCTCCATGCTGTTCATATCAATGTTAAGTATTAAATTCAGGGAAACTTGGATGAACTTCATGAGAAGAAGAACTGATGTTAGGGCTTGTTTATATGTAAAACAGTCTAATTTAAAACACACTTGTAAATGTTTTTCCTAACATGATGACAGGGCTTGGAAGAATGGCTCTTCAGTAAAAAATAAAAAAATAAAATAAATCTTGTCATTTTGTTCCTTCTGTTTGTCATTTGCCAAGTATTAATGATTTTGGCCAGAATCTGGTTGGTACACTCAACTAGTGCCTGCACTTCCCCCAGGACTGTGCGTTGGTGGTGAGGGAAAGCAGACAACTATCTGTTCTGCACAGCTGATGCTTACTTTTCCCACAGTGGCTGGACCCATGTCACCTACCCCAGTGTAGTTATGCTGGCATAGTGTGTCCATGGCATTCTAGATTCCCAATGTAATTTAGTATATATTGATATCAGTAAGGCCTTTGACAAGGTTCCCCATGACGTTCTTGCAAACAAGCAAGTAAAATGTGGGCTAGACAAGGTAACTATTACATGGATTTGTAATTGGTTCACTGGCCGAACCCAAAGGGTGCTCAACAATGGCTCCTTTTCATCCTGGAGAGAGGTGACCGGTAGGATCCCACAGGGCTCTGTCCTGGGCCCAGTGCTATTCAACATCTTTATCAATGACTTGGATGACAGAATTGGGGGCATACTTATCAAATTTGCAGATGACACCAAATTAGGAGGAATAGCTAATACTCCAGAGGACAGGATCACAAGTCAAAATGACCTGAATAGACTAGAAAGCTGGGCCAAGGCTAACAAAATGAAATTCAACACGGAGAAATGTAAGGTACTGCACTTAGCGTGGAATAATGAAATGCACAGATATAGTATGGGGGACTGAATGAAACTACGTGTGAAAGGGATCTAGGAGTCCAAGTAGACCACAAGTTGAACATGAGTCAACAGTGTGATGCGGCAGCTAACAAGGCTAATGCAATTTTAGGCTGCATCAATAAAAGTATAGTGTCTAGATCAAGGGAAGTAATAGTTCCACTCTATTCTGCTTTGGTCAGGCCCCACCTGGAATACTGCGTCTAGTTCTGGGTACCACAATTCAAAAAGGATGTTGAAAAACTGCAGCATGTTCAAAGGAAGGCGACTAAAATGGTGAAGGGTCTGGAAACCATGTGCTATGAGGAACAACTTAGGGAGCTGGGGATGTTTAGCCTGGAGCAAAGAAGGTTAAGAA
>NC_056522.1:313094065-313104805 GCF_019175285.1 Sceloporus undulatus | reverse complement strand
GTGATCTGATAGCTCTGTTTAAATATTTGAAGGGATGTCATATTGAGGAGGGAACAAGCTTGTTTTCTGCTGCTCCAGAGACTAGGACCCGGAGCAATGGATGCAAGCTCCTGGAAAAGAGATTCCACCTCAACATTAGTAAGGGCTGTTCAACATGGAACACACTTCTTTCCTTGGAGTGTAGTGGAGTCTCCTTCCTTGGAGGTCTTTAAACAAAGGCTGGATGGCCATCTGTCAGGGATGCTTTGATTGAGAGTTCCTGCATGGCAGGGGGGTTGGACTGGATGGCCCTTGTGGTCTCTTCCAACTTTATGATTCTATGATTCCCCCAAGCCTCCCCAGCCACTACATAGTTATACTGAGGGGAAGGCACAGGAGAAAGGTGAATATCAAGTGGCTAGGGGTCACTGTGTGAGGGAGGCAGTAGATTCCTCATTCCTAAAATCCATGAAAAGATATATGCCTGTGTTACACTTGTGTACACCACTAACAGGATGCCAACATAAATCTCAGCACAGGTACCACAGCCACATATAATTAGGTGGTTGTTGCTGTGTGCCTTCAAGTTGTTTCTGACTTATGGCAATCCTAAGGAGAACCTACCCCAGAGATGATAGTATGACTTGGCCAAGGTCACCCAGTGGGTCTCCATGTTTGAGCAAGGAATCGAATCCTGGTCTCCAGGGTTGTAGTCAAACCACTACTCCACGCTGGGTCTCGTATAATTAGGCACATACTCAAAAATAGACATAAACTTGCACTGAAAGAGGAAGAGAGGGGAAAAGAGCATACACTTTTGAAGAACACATGCCCTCTTGCTATCTTTCAGTTATGGAAAGAGGAACTTATTTGTGACTTACATAAGAGACGCCTGCTTGTAGCTGAAAAACAGAGTTCCTCTTCAGTAGATATAACCAACTTCTGCATTCATGCATTCAGAACTGGTTGACTGAAATGTATGAGCCAGGCAAATCTAATGCTGCCCCTAAAGGAAGACAGTGGAATCAGTTTACTCAGTTCTTTGTTTCCATGAAGTTAACACACTGATGCAAGATAGATCATTAAAACCATAAACAAGTTCTCATAAAATTCTTCCATGAAAATAAGTTTCAAAAGATCTCGGAGGCTTTATTCAATCTTTCTCCCAGAGATTAAATTGGATTGCATGTTTTGCTGCAAGTTTCAACGCACAGTATGTGATAAGTAAAAGGCATGGCACATATTCAACATGCTGGAAATTTTGTAGAGCAGGTAGCAGACTTGCACATGTGTTCTCCACCACACATATGACTAGATCTTTTGTGGGTTGTGTGTCTGATTTCCACATTACTTACACTTCAAGAGTGAAAGAATCATATGCATATGTGTCTGTACAACCTTCTATCACACATCATATGCTACTGTGTAAATACCAAAAGTCATAAAACCATGGCAGCATAGAGCTGGAAGGGTCATCTGTCATATCAGCTGCTCATGCAGAAACCCATAGCTAATGCATGCCAAATAACTGGCCACCAAAACTCTGTTTAAAGAGAGGATCCATAATCTTTTGAGATAGCTGTTGCACTGCTTTTTCTAATCTTTAGTCAAAATCTCCTTTCTGGTAATCTGAATTCACTGATTCAGATCCTGTCCTTTGGAACAGCAAAACACAAGCTTGTTTCATCTTCCATGTGATAGCCCTTCAGTTATTTGAAGACCCATAAAAATATTTCATGCAACATGTAATGGGGAAATGGACTCTTTGATGTTATTCAAGGCTGTGTTTGTGTGTATTCGGTTTATTGAGTTAAAGTTCAAAACCTCTATTCACTAAAGACCTAGAAGTAGTTGTATATGCCCCAAAACAACCCCACCATGTGCAGGCTTTCAATAATTATGAATTTCCAAATTAACCCTATCTAAAGCTAATGGGTTGCAGCAGACGTGGGGATTGTGTGGTCCTTCAGGCATTTCTGGACTGCACCTCCTAGCTGACTAACTAGCATAGCCAATGGTGAGAAATTCTGGAAGCTGAAATTCAACAACACCAGGAAAGCCACATAATTCCTACCTTGGGTTATAGATTTTTATACCTAGAGTACACCCATTTAAATCAGTGGAATCTAATTTACCTGTATCTAACGTACTAATACTGTATTCATTAATTTAACAAGTATCTAGACTGAGGAGTAAGCCTGGTCTAAAATGGGATGGAAATGGGTGGAGGAGGACTCAGATACATAGCCACAAGAGAAGAACAAAACACAAAAAAATAATCTGAGTTTAAACTCAGTTAAGGGATGATCTTTCACAAATGAACTCATGCATACATAGTCGAAGGCTTTCATGGCCGGCAGACATAGTTTTTTGTGGGTTTTTCGGGATATGTGCGGTCAAAATGACAATTTAATAATGAAGAAGGACCCACAAGCCAAGAGAGGCTGCAACAGTTTGCTTTTGCTTGTGCCTACTGGGAAGGACAAGATCCCTCCTGCTCCTGCTCTCTATCCCTGCTGAGTTAATTTGATTTGAAATCATTTTGCGGCAATTGAAGTAAGCTGAGGACAAATGGTTTAAGTGGTAGAAGGCGAGGGAAACCAGGACATTTGAAAAGCAGGTGAAAAAGTGGAATGACAAAGGGTCTATCCCTGTCAAATTGGGATAGATAGGAGGTATGGTGCTCTTCAAGGTTGTGTGTGGGAACAGTGGGCTTACTATATTATATTTCAAACCTCGTGTCCCTCATCTTAAAAACCTAGACACTTCCACTGCTGGTTTTTTAAAAGGTAATCTGAAATTTTCATGTAACTACTACTGAGCCATAAAAATTAGGTATCTATAAGAGAAAAACCCAACCAATTTTGGGTCACAATAAAAAACAAACAAACCTGAAATGTGGCTTACCCAGCATAATGATTCCATGCAACCTTCTTCCTGTGAGTAGCATTCTCGTGCAGTTTGGCTTAAGAAGAAAGTTTTCACTTTTTTCCTTGTCAACACAAAGGATGTTCTTTTGTGACTGAACATGTAAATCTCTCAGCTGTAATACAGACAACTTGGACATAGTACAAAGGGTGTGCTGAGTAGAACAAGAATGGTTGAGAGAACAAGCATGATCAATGGAGCCTGTAGGCTTATCGTTAAATGGCATGATTACATGGCACCAGGAGGCAAGGCGTAATTGCCAGTAAAAGGGACTGTCTAAACATTATGTATTATGAAGTCTCACTCTGAGGGAGAGTTTTTTAAAAAAGAAAGAATATGTAGTATCTCTTAGCCTGGTAGTTCAAGGCTCACTTCATTTCCCCTCTGACAGCATAAACATTATGTTCACAAACAAAGGTTCATGTTTTTTTTTTCTTATGCATGTGGTTGTACTTTTTCGGCCATTTTGCAATGTCTGAGTTTCAGTTCGTAGATGCATAAGGAGAGTTCTGTGAGTGTTATCATGGCACATGCCACAGTGTTTCTTGAATAGTACATTATACCATAGACTTCAGTGCACAACTTGATTCACTGTGATTGTGGAAACATCCCTGTGTGCTCCCCATTGTGCAATGAGACAAAAGTGCATTTACAGATATGCAGTTGGTTGTGCTATATTGGTATTCAGCAGAAAGGTGGTGTAGCACAACCACCACTTAACTACATGAATGTAGAGAGTTGCACACTATGGCTGGTATCCTCTCAATGATATATGTAGGAGTAGATATATGTATCTTAGGGATCGTAATGGTTTGAGCATTGGCCTATGACTCTGGAGTTTGAATCCCAGCTCAGCTATGTAAACCCACATTCACATTCTCTCAGCCTCAGAGGATGGCAATGGCAACCCTCCTCTGAAGAAATGTGCCAATAAAACACTGTGACAGGTTCACCTTAGGGTCACCATAAGTCATAGAATCATAGAATCATAGAGCTGGAAGAGTCCTTAGTGGCCAAATGACTTGTTGGAAATGACTTGACGGAACACAACAAGAAGCCCACCTTATCCTTGCATATGCCTTTCTTTCTTTCTTTCTTTCTTTCTTTCTTTCTTTCTTTCTTTTGTCATTGCAGAGGTTGGTATTATCCTCTACTCTCTACAGTGCCCCAAATCATCTTCTGCACTCACCGTTCAGCTTCTGCAGCACAGCCATACCATGGCTGGTGGAGAGCAGGTGAGAGGGATGGATACATCTCTGGCTATGTCCTTGTATCCAGCCACAGAATTGTTACATCATCAGCTGAACCCTCCACCTGACAGTGGATGATGTAAACAGGATGCACATGACATTTCATTGGTGTTTCCCCACTCTCACCAATATGAAATGGATACTAAGGGGGTTGCGGTAACAATGGTCAGATGTACCTTGAGATATTTAGTGCAGTTCTGCAGGAGGAACTATTCCACTACATTGTGCCATACACGGTCTTAGCCTATGCAAGGTTGCCTGAAGTGAAAAACAAGGTGATGACCCTGCCCATTCCAGGTATGAAAAGACAGGCAAATTAAATTTCTTCAGCATTGGTGGTAGGACAGCAACCTCCATTGCACCTGAAGGCCACAGAATAAACTAAAGGGTGCAGGGCAGGCTGTGTATTATACATAGCCTTGTGTCTTTCCACAAATACCGCCTGAGTTAATTGCTTTGCCTGGCTCAGACTATGCACCAGGAGAAGACCCACTTTTTGGAGGGGGGGTATTTATTTTGTTTTGTCCCCATGTTTGCCTTTTGGTGTGCCTGACTGATTGCATTATCTTTAGTGTCAAAGTGTATACATATGGACACTAAAGCACTATTTCACACATGGCAGATTTAGAAATATGGGTTGGCATTCTGTTCATCAATGATGGTATCATGAAATGGACTTATGATACAGGTTGAATCTCCTTTATCTGAAAATTCTGGGACCAGAAGTGTTTTCAGTTTTGCAGATTTTTGGATTTTGGAATATTTGCATATACAGTACATAATGGAGATGGGATCCAAGTCTAAACATTAAATTCATTTATGTTTTATATACACCTTATAAACATAGCCTGAAGGTAATTTTATACACAATATTTTAAATACTGTTGTGCATGAAACAAAGTGCATACATTGAACCCTCAGAACATCTAAGTGGACAATTTTGGATTTTGGAATATTTCAGATTTTGAAATTCCAGATAAGGGAGATTCAGCCTGCATTATAACTGCTAGAGATTTGCATTTGTGGTCATGGATGATTGAACATGAATCCTGGGGTTTGTAGTTTAGGGAGGCACTAGCTCTCTCTGACTGAGAATTCTGAAGCCGCCCCCCCCAAACTTCAAAGCCCAGGATTCCATAGGACAGAACCATGGCAGTTAAACTGGAATAATAGTGTGTAGTGTGAATGGACCCCAAGAATGATGCGATGTATGGTCCAATAATCTGAAAGGCACCCAGTTGGAAAGATTGCATTAGAAGAAGGCAGGTCAGTGATGATTTCTCAGCTGAAGATTCAGTATAGGGCAGAGGAAGAGCCAACCAACTACCTTTTTATTAAGAACAGACACAGAGAGAAGCAGAATGTTCTAGTTGAATACCAGATACGTTGTACACCCTCACTGGGTACAATGATTGCCTGAAAATGATTTCTCTAATGATGGTTGGTGCCAAATGTTTAGGCCCTACTTCCTGCATAGCAGGTTGGGAGCCATGTAGCCCTCCAGATGTTGTTGGACTTCAGTTCCCAGCATTCCTAGCCAGGAACCCTGGGAGACACAGTCCAGCAACATCTAGAGAGGCATATAAATGTATGCCCCTGATGTATTGAGTGATTTCAGATTTCAGTGATTTTCATGTACAGAGCAAATTATATTACCTGCTACTGTTGTTAATATAATTTACCCAGAATGTGAAAGAAACCATCTGAAATCACTCTGTACAGAAATCTAGAGTTCTAGAAGGTTGCCTGTCTATCATAAGACACTTACCCTCAATTTCATCTCAGTATATCCATGCATACTTTTATCTCTGGCAGCTATTAAGTAATGATCTTTGGTATTCAGGAGAGGTTCGTACCTATGCATCCAAGAGAGGTTTCCATAGGGATGAAGCTGAGTTCTCTAATCCCATGCCAGCTTTGATCTTAAGCTGATCTCTTGTGGTAAATTAGAGCAACCATTGGAGTGTTGCATCATATTTTGCTAGGAATGCTCTCAAGGAAACATCAGTCTGAATTTTTGCTGTGACCTCAGTGAGATAACATACCCTTCTGCCACTTCCTAGTAAAGCATAAAAACAATGTTTGGTGAAGTACTAAAGCGCTCTGGCTGACAATTCGAAATACCCCTTTCTAGACAGCAAATGATGGCCTAAGTATCCTAAAGGCACTGGATCCCAACTAATCTTAGAAGCTAAGCTGGTTAGTACTTGGATGAGAGAACACCAACAAATACCAGGCACTGTAGGTTATATTTTTAGAGGAAGGAACTGGAAAAACCATCTCTGAGTATTCCTTACCTAACAAAACCCTATGAATTTAATGAGGTTGCTATAAGTCAACAGGCAACTTGGAAGCACATACACACAAACATATTATAGATCCCAGGATTCCATAGGCTATTGCTATAGCAGTTAAAGTGGAATCATAGTGCTATAATTGCGTAGTATGAAAGCCACCCCCAGTCCTCATATTTATCATTCTCCCTTTTAACATGCTGTAATAATAACCTGAGCAGTTGATTTGTTATGTGTAAATAAGAAAACAAAGTGTGTCTGAATTGGACAGCATGATTATTGTTTACAGGTTGGTGATGTCATATAGCTCAGAGCCACATGCAGACCTACTGTGCTACACTGAGCCATGCATAATGGCAGTCCCAGTATGTTAGGCAGCCTGGATCTAAGCTGAATAAGGCTTTATAGGTCATAACCAGGACTTAGCATTGTGCCTAGAAACAGACTAGCAGCCAGTAGAGCTGTTGAAGCAAGGAGAAGTCCATTGTCTTCTGGCAAGACCATTGTCTTTTGAAAGTGGAATGTTCTTGGAGCAGCAGGCACCTTCTCCTTTGTCTCAGGCAGTAAAATGTCTTGGGCCAGTCCAGCATTATGAATAAGTAATCTGCACTAGAGATTATATTGCTAGCAGAAACATTATGTTCGTATTTCTAATATGCTAGGAAAATGTACTGATTCTTTGCTGTCCCGCGGTTACATCTGGACTACATTAAGTTCTTATGTTTTGTACTTGGAAAAGTACTTTTTGGACTATAACTCTCAGAATAATCAAGCCAGAATGGCCAGTGACCAGGCTGGCTGGGAGGTTCCAGGAGTCACAGTCCAAAAAAAGTCATTTTTTAAAATCCTAGTTTTATTTTCCGATGAAAGAGCAGAAATCCACAAAACTGACATTGGAAAAACAATCTCTGATTTTTACACTCTAAGGATTGAAGCAAGGCTTTTGACCCATACAAATGACTGAGTAGCAAACTGGAAAGTGGATATCTATTCCAGATGAATTAATATATTAGGGGGAAAAACCCTGGTTGCAACAATCTACGTCATTTATGGTAAAGATATGGAAAAAGCTCCAAGTGCAGTACCAAAGCAAATGGATTTCAAATGGTTAACACAGGACCGTATGTGTAATTTGGCGCATGCTGTCTATAAACAGGAAAGGAGCTGAGATGACTGGCTGCTCTTCAAGAGCATATACTCTTCACTGAAAGATATGTGCCTCCAAAGACTAATTAGGTAATCTGAGTCATGCTGAGTTCCCTCCTAGGCAGAAATTCCCCTACTTATATCATGGCCAGCTTTATTGCAGTGACCAGTGAAGGCACATTCCCAGAGAAGCAGGAAATGCGTGACTTTCTATTTGTATGTTGTGCGTTTGTGTGTGTGTGTGTGTGTCACATTCTGTCTCTCAGATATAGACAATTGCACTGGTGAAGCCAGTGTTCCAATGTGAGGCCATTTCACAAATACACAATTACTTTTCTGATCACTGAGTGAAATAAAATGTAGTCAGAGATGTTTGATATCACAAACCTGTTCAAAATATTACAACGTAATTGCATTTTATTATCTGCTATATAGCTGCATATTTTTCTGTTTTGCTTTTGGCTTCGCCTCAGCAGTGGAAACCCAGATTGGACATTAGGAGTGAGCAACCTGTTTTGCCCTCAAGGACTGCAATTAGGGATGGGACATGTAGCCACTGGGCATAGCAATGACTGCACTTACCCCCTTGCACATAAACCCGCAGGCTTCTACCACTAGTGATCTGGGATGGTGGCAGGTGAATATGCTGCTACTCTTGGAGAGTAGCAGCATATTTGCCTATTTCTACCCATGAGCATTTGCTTAAGTTGCCATGATAAAAAAAAAAGGCAGCTGGGTTGGAAGATCCAGCAAACTTGTGAGCTAGCAGTATGCATAGTTATATCCCATACAGATATTACAGGGAGGAAGGGGAGAGAAATAACTACAGAGATGGGGGGGGGAGTCCATAGTTGTTTGCTGCAATGTATGGCTTCTAGCCAGAAAACCTCAGCAGCGATGGCTGCAGCAAGTGCAAGTTGGTGCCTCTCTTGGAGGAAAAGGTCAGTGCACTACAGCTAAATGTTCAGTCCCTTCAGTGCATCAGAGAACATGAAGACATCCTGGAGAGAACACAGGAATACAGATCAGTACTTCTTTCTCATTCATGTGAGCACCAACAATGTGACTGAGAACACCTTCGAGCAGATCACCTCTGACTATGAAGATTTGGGTAGGAAGCTGAAGGGATTTGAAGCACAGGTGGTATTCTCATCAATTCTGCCAGTGAAAGATGGAGGACTACACAGAGACAGGAAGATACTAAGAATGAGTGACTGGCTATGTGGATGGTATAAACAGGAGAGGTTTGGCTTCTGGGACCATAGTCTTCATTTTTTAGGCAGAGGGCTACTGGCTACAGATGGGTGACACCTCACAAAGACTGGAAATAATATCTTTGGTAGTGGCGTGGCAAGGGATTTAATTTAAACTAAATTATTGGGGGTTTGGAGATGAAAGCTCAAACATCATCCCAAAAGCAAACTCTAAACACAAGGATGTGATTTCTAGAGGAGAAGCTGAGAGAAAGAATGGGATCCATAGTAAAACTGACAGTAAATTAAAAGGGAAGAACAAACAAACCTTCAGATGTCTGTATACCAACACAAAAAGTTTGGGAAACAAACAAGATGAGCTTGAGGTCCTAATGCAGGAAGGTAAATACAGTATGACTTTATAGGTATAATGGAGACCTGCTTGGATGACTCCCATGACTGACATGTGACAATTGAAGGGTATAACTTATTAAAAAAGAATAGATGTGGCAGAAAAGGAGTGGGAGAAGCATTATCTGTCAAAGACAAATTCAGTTGTACAGAAATCCATGAAACTGGTCAGAATAGATCAATTGAGAGCATTTATTTAAAAATTAATGGGGAAAGAAATAGAAACAGCATTGTGGCAGAAGTTTACTACAGGTCACCAAATCAAGAAGAGAACATGCCACAAACCATCCTGGGAACAAAATACTGTTTGAAAACACTGAGGTTCTGGACCATGCCAATCACTACCATGTCAGGATGCACAGGGAAGCCACTGAAATCCACAAACATCTGGATAATTTCAACCGGAAAGAAGAAACCCTTAAAGTGAACAAAATTTGGCTACCAGTCCTGAGGAATAGCAAAATAAGGACTCAACAAATGCAAATAGGAAACCACTCAGAGTCAGGGGCTTTCCCAGCAGATAATGATCACTAATTAGCAAACACTAATCCTCTTTTGCATTAGCCTCCCAGCCTGAGGCCAGCCATCAGCACAGAACAATACACATGCAAATCACTACTGCATTCCCAGGCTCACACTACACACACACAACACACACACACACACACGTTTTTCAAGGCAAGCAGTCTCTGAAGATGCCAGCCACAGATGCTGGAGAAACGTCAGGAAGAAAATCTTCTAGAACATGGCTACATAGCCCGATAACCCCACAAAAAACTATGGATGCCGGCCATGAAAGCCTTCGACTTCACAAGAAGAGATAGTGGGCGTTGTTTTTTTAAAAACAAAAATATGTCAAAGATTCAAGAATTAGTTGTTATGGGAGACTTCAGTTCCCCTCATATCTGCTAGGAGACTGATTCTGCTAAGTATAGGTTGTCCAAGAAATTCCTGATGTGCCTTGCAGATAATTTCCTATTTCAAAAGATAGAGGAAGGAACAAGGGGACCAGGCAGCAACCCTGAGCCTGATCCTAACCAATAAGGAGAAGTTAGTAACTGTAAAGTAGTCACTACTTTAGGGAGAAGTAATGCTAGAATTCACAACTGTGGGCAGATAAAAGAAGAGTATAGTCAAACACACAACGTGGATTTCAAGAAAGCTGATTTTAACATGTTCAGAGAAATGCTAGGTGGAATCTCATGACTATCTGACTAAAGGAAAAAGACACCCAGCACGGCTGGGAGTTCTAGAAGAAAGAGTTGCAAAAAGCACAATCACAAACAATGCTATGGAAGAAGAAAAATGGGAAACATCTGAAAAAGCCAATGTGGTTGCACAGCAAACTCAAGGAGGAAGTGAAAAGACTATGTATAAAGAATGGAAGGAAGAATGAATCACCAAGGAAGAATACATATTTGTAGCCAATGCTTGTAGGAATAGTATATGGAAAGCTAAACCTCTAAAAAATAAATAATAAAAATAAAACTTTTATTTATATCCCACTTTTCTGTGACAAGACAATCAAAGCGGTTTACA
>NC_056522.1:312985647-313084065 GCF_019175285.1 Sceloporus undulatus | reverse complement strand
TATGTTTTCCCTGTAAAGAAGATCTCATTCAGTGAAGTTGCAAGAGACTTTCCCAGAATGTGCTTGTGCTGTGTGGGGGGAAAAGCTGAAATAGAACACACTGAAGCAGAGACACATGGGGAACAATACTGGGTAGCTGGCAAATTGCTTCAGCAGATGTGCACATACGTTTTACAGTATAGCATTTGTGTTTCATTTTTTGTTGTTGAGAAAACTACTTGAGGGATATTATATATCTGCCCTGTATATATCTGGGTGTGCTTGGCTCACTGCTTAATATGGAGAACTGAACAGTAATGGCATGGTCTGCTGTGAAGACTTATGTGTAAAGGAGCAAGACAATATTCTTGACTTTTGAAACCAAGAGCTCAGCAAAATATGCAGTGATGTTCAGATACACCATGAAATTTTCTGACGCATGCACTGACATTTTGGGAAATAAACACAACAAATGTTAAAGCAGTTCACTAATTCTCCTTGCGCTGCTGCCTGGAATCAGACCATCCTTTTCTGTTGCAAGCAGAAACATTTTTGAGAGTTTACTTGAATGGGCCAAAACTATAAAAGAAAGACTTTTAAAAAAGCAGAATTTGAAGAGGCAGCCACATTGGCCTGTTTCATCATTAATAAGAGCAGGCGAAAGTAATATTGTGGTACCATTAAGACTAACTAATTTTCTTCAGTATAAGTTTCTGTGGGCTGCAGCCTATGTTTTCAGATGCAAACATATGTTGAAATAATTTAGTTAGTATTGCAAATCATTTCGTTGTTAACTTTTAATGCAAAAAACAAAATGAAAAAAACACACACACCAGGACAGATTAGATTCTTATTTTTTATAATATAATTTAAATAATGTGATTTAACAATCGTAGAATTATTGCTATTTGTTGAAATAATTATTTGGTTTAAATAATAATATAATAATTAGCTCATGATAACATATTCCCATTCACCATTGGAAATAGTGAAGCCAGCATATGGAGTGAAGCAGACGTACTCTTTCTGATACTGCTATCTTCTAAACTTTACAACTAAAGTTTTAAACTTTTCTTTCAAAACAATTCAAGTGAAAGACAGTAACAGCTTAAACTAGTTAACACAAGCTGGAATATCAGGGACTGATGTGACTAAATGGCAACACATGACAAACAGTTGATGGTGCATTGCTTTCCACGCATCTGTAAAGGCTCCTTTATACATTCAGTGCTGGAGAACAGCTGGAGCAACTGAGATTTTGCACTTGGCATTAATGGGCATATAGAGTCTAGTTCTTCCAATTCATAATCTAAACAAAGCTAGAGCTGGTTTACACAATATATAAAGAAGGAAGGGATGGTTGGGCTAAAAGAAATGCCATTTTCTTCTTTGTATTATTTTCTCTGACAGTGCAAATGAAAAATTCTTTCAATTCCTTCTATAGAAAATCAAAGATGGAGAAGGTGGCTTCAGTAGGAGGATGTCTCATCCTTGAGCCATGTGTGTATTCATCTCATTTGCTCTTCAGCACTGACCTGCCTTTATACTACTGCTTTTCCTACTCATAAAAAAAGCAATATCAGCATGCAAGGTACACTAGACTAAAATGGGAAAACCAGATAGTGCCACTTTAATGCCTGCAGCAAAGCACAAAATGGTGACCTCTTCCATCCATTCTACACACAAGAGATAATCAGATTGAAAGTTAATTCAGTGCAGCCCTAATGACAGGATAGCATCCTCCATTGCAAACTAGTTTAGGAGGGACAAGGCAGGTTTCTTGGTGCACAGAACTTTGTTTTCTAGTCCTTCAGCACAACTCTAACTCTCCATGACCCACAGCATCTGCTGCCTGGGGTAGCTGTTTCATCATTCCTAATGATAGGACTGGCCCTGACTGGTGGCATCAAGAGAAATGATTTGTTACTGAAATCCTTTTGGTGTCTCAGGCAGACATAAGTTCCCCAATGGAGGGAGAGTGGACATTTTTGCCTGAAGCTCAAGATCCGCATTCATTCAAGATTTTGGAAGCAAAGCTGAACACACAGTGCCATTGCTTGTATGAATACACATTTGTGTTTGATTTGTATCTATCTACTCTGACTGAAACTGGAAGTAGCACTCATTTGGTTAGAGAGCTAAGTGTGGTATAGTCGTTGCCGTGTTGGATTGGGACTCTGGGAAACCAGGGTTTTGATCCCCTCAGACATACAAATTCATTGGGTGACCTTGGACAAATTACATTCTCTCAGCCTTTTAGGAAAGCAATGAAAAAAAAAACTGCTCTTAATAAATGTTACCAAGAAAACCCTAGTATACGCCTTCCATAAATCAGTTTTGACTTGAAGAACAGAAAGACAACCAATGCTTTGGTTGCACAGTCACTTGTGCATTCAGCTACACATTTGGTTGAACTTTCAGTTGTGCAATGTTGCTATTCAGGACATGGGCTGCATAGCAGATTCAAGACATACCTCTACATGTGGAGATTTGCACCGTATATATTTACACCATTTCCCTAACATTAGTTGCTCCAGAGTGAAGCCAAAAGAGATGGAAGTCTTGTCTGGATGATTGTTGACAAAAAGAACATCACTGACAAGACATTATGGGGCACTGGTGTTGGTTGTCAATGCTTATATAGGGAGCAGTAAGTATGGATAATATTATGTGATCGTTCAATAAATCAGTCAATGGCCTTTGCCTCCATTGAGATCCCACCAAACAAGTGAACTACAACAGAAAGAACATCGATACAAGATGTAGAGCTGTGATTCTATCATCATCACCTTTCTTCTGAATAGGTTTTAAACTTCGTTTGCCTGATGAAGAAGCCAGTGGAGCTTTGAAAGCTTGGATGCTGCATTGTGTGCATTTTGGTTGGCCGATAAACACACTGCTCTTTTGTGGGTTTTGTATTTTGATGTATAGACCAACCAAGTATTGTTTCCATGCTCTGGTTCCTATATGGGCTGGGTGAGGTTATCTGTGCAGGGACAATTAAGGAGTATCATCCTTCATTCAGTAACCTCAGGAAATTCTCTCTGTTTGCATACATCTCTGCCTCACCCTCCTCTGTCAGTTGGAGAGGATATGAAGGGAGGCCTGTGGCGGCTGCACCCTCACCTCCAGCACATGGAAAAACAAACACAGCCATTCTTCTGTTTGTTGTTTCAGTGCCGGGCGCTCCTTCCATAACAAAACCCATTTCCCTACAGGCAGCAGGCTAAGACATGTTTGCTTATACTTCTGTCAAGGAAAAGGAGGCTTCACAAGGAGCACAGTCTTCAAGCACCTATATCCTGTGGATAAACAGAGAAAGAAGAAATGGGAGGTGGGGTGGCTGTCTTTTCCATTCTACAACCACCTCTTGCCAAGTTTGGCCTAATCTTTGTTAATCAATCATTGGCTGCAAAGCTGTGCTTCTTTGTATTGTGCATTAAAAATATATTTCTGGGACAGAAATTCTCTGCTGCATTAAAATGGGATTGAAAATGCCTGAACGGATCATATCTGCAGGGATTCAGTTGTTTCAAGCAGGTCTGGTATGCATTCAGCCAGAGTTTGGGAATGTTACTTTTAATGGATAGCAGCTCCCACGATCCTTCAACTATCATGGCCAGTGGCTGGGGGACTCTGGGAGTTGTAATCTGAAAAAAGAAAGCAACATTTCCAGATTCATTTTTTAAAACATTTTGAAACTTTTTTATGTAACTGGTTAATTTACTTATGTCCATGTCTTGCACAACACAGACACCCTAACTTGCCTGTTGCAATGCTTGTTAACATAAGGTGAATTACAGTTTTTAAAAACAGCATCAGCATAACCCTTTATTTCACCCAGGCAAGGGCTTGCTTTGATGCAAAGATCATCTACCTCTTCTGAATTTGTTTTTGTTTTTAAACAGTTGAAAAATAATAAATGAGCGATTGCCTGTGCTTTTTCTGTTGCAGGTAGCAACTTTGGCATATACTTGGTATTTGCTAGTTCACACATCTCTCTAGGTATAGCACGTGTTCATGTCATTTCCAGTTTGCTGCTCTTAGCCACTCCCTGTACCTGAATTAGCTAATAGTATGAGTTTGTTCATCCTCCATCTTGTAGTGTGCAGTTCTTTCTTTTTTCTCTGTGTTTGAAGAGCACATGTTACAGTGCTTCTCACTGTGGCAAAGGCTATGTGGGGACCAGGGGCAAAGTGCAATAAAAGAAAGATCATAAAATTTCAACTCCATTAGCAACAGAAAAGTAACTTCCCTTGAGATTCATGTTGTCCCTGTTGGACTATGGTTGAACTATGACTCCCAGAATCCTAGGAGTTATAGTCTAACAAAGTAACATTTCCAAGCTCTGATAACATTGAGGCAGTACAGATTGGCACTTTGTGCTGGCCTGACCACATACTGAGGCTGAAGTAGGGCTGAGCATTCACATGCTCCAAGCCCTTTTTCTTCCGCTGGGACGTCATTTTGGCACGCACCTGTTTAACATGGGGGTGCCATGATGTTGTCCCTCATGCGCAGCACCCAAACAGCGCTGCGCACAAGGGGTATCATAATGCTGCACTGTAGCACTTATGGCAGCCTTTATACAGTACAAAAAGAAGCCAGTTTTCTGGGCTTCTCTTTGCTCTGTGTGCAGGCCGCTGTGTGAGGTTGCCGTGGCCTGCTTCCGGGGCTCAAAGGGGCGGCATTGAACTGCCTGTCTGTCGATCCCCTAAGACATCAATGGGAACCCAAAGATATAAAACCTAGTTCATTGAATTGTTCCTTATTCCTCTGATTACACATACACCGAGGTCCTATATGAAGGAGAGACAGAGAATAACTTTAATATCGCTGAGTCGTGTGATGATTGTGCATTAGTGAATTGCAATATTGCACAACTGGATGTTAAAACAAATGTGAAACAAATTATTTCAAATGCAATGCACATCTGCATCTGAAATGTTCAGTGTGCATCTGCACATGCCATGTACAATAGCACCACTTGAGCCATAACACCAAACACATAACTCTGTTACTGTAATCTTCAAGGTTCAAATATATGCATCATTCACAAACAGGATGCCAGCCAATATAATAAGTGCACAAAACACTTGCTGATCACAAACCAGGGCAATTCATTATGTAATCTCTTTCATGGTCAAAAGTCCATTCATTTTAACAGATGTATAGTATGCCTCATTCAGACCATGTACCACAGTTTTAAAGAAAAATACATTGCTTTTTTTCCCTTTTAACAAATCAAACCAATGTTTCAAAGTTATACATCCATCATAAAAATATAAATATACATCTGCTTCACCTACTACACCATTCATCTACCATTCTGTCTAAAAAGTGCTAAATCAGACAATCCGTGCTGTTTTTATATGCTTTCAAGTCAACCATGACATATAATGAGCATATCACTGGATTTTATTAGCAAGATTTGTTCAGAGGAGGTTTGCCACTGTTTTCTTCTAAGACAGAAAAAATGTGATTTGCCCAAGGTCACCCAGGTGGTTTCCATAGCTGAGAGGGGATTTCAACCTGCCTTTCCAGAGTCATAATCCAACACTCAATCCACTGTACCACTCTAGCTCTTACAGTATTTTATCCCTCATCTTTTTCTAAAAGCATGCAGATGTGAAATAGATAGTAGTGCAAATTGCCTGGGGATACAAAGAGTTCCATAATAAGGAGGCTACCATTGCAAAGACTCAGTTCTGTGGTCTGTCAACATCTGCTGAAGGGCCAAAGTTGATATGATGGTGTGCTTGAAAACAGAACAGCCCAAATCACATAGAAAGTAGAATTTCATTTTCCAAAGCACAGGCTACTGAAAGATATAAAGTAGAGTAGAACAATGGCATAGTAGGACTGCCCTATTGGTGGGTCAACTACCACCATTTTGGAGCATCTGCACCTCACCAAGGCCCATATTATGTAATGGTAGTGCATGCTCATAGATGCATTGATGCAGATGTGCATATTTTGCTTGCCCATTGAATATGGGGTTTGAGTATTCATGTTTTTCCCCATCCATGGGTCCCTTGGAACCAAATCCCCATGGATGGGAAGGATCCACTGCATAGGCAGATTTAAAAAACAAACAAACATGTGGCCAAAATTTTCCTCTCTCTCATGCCCCTGTCCACCTCCTCACTAGCTTGAAAGAACTTCCAGGTTGGTCTCAAATTTATGCTGGCACAGATTTTGTATACTTGTTGTCAACACATCTGCTCTTACAATATCTCTTTCCCATGACTTGAAGCGGCTTACAAAGTTCTTTCTGTCCTCCCTGCATAAAAAGCATTATTTGTTATAGAGTCCTGGAGGGCAAAGGTTGATCAGGAAGAACAAACATCTGTCTATCCTGAACTGTACAGGCATATCCTCCTATTCAGGTGTATGAGGTACTGTATTCACTTCAAACATAGATTTATTTTCCTCTCTTATGTGTGGAGGACATACAGCCTTTGTTATTAGCCTGATGAATGCCATACAGGTAGAATCTCCCTTATCCAGAATTCCAAAATACAAACAACTCCAAAATCCAAAATTGTCCATACAGGGGGCTATGAAGGTGCTTTGTGATAGTTCAATGTACACAAATTTTGTTTCATGCACACAGTTATTTAAAAGATTGTATAAAATTGCCTTCAGCCTATGCATATAAGGTGTATGTGAAACATAAAGGAATTTTGTGTTCAGACTTGAGTCCCACCTTCAAGATATCTCATTATGTATATGCAAATATTCTAAAATCTAAAACAGTTCTGGTCCCAAGCATTTTGGATAAGGGAGACTCAATCTGTATAGAAAAATCACTCAATCTTTGCAGAGTCAAAGATGTCATGACAAGCATGACAAGAGCCCGGTGGCTCCCATGTCAATGGAAGTGATGAATCTGCTGTGTGTTTTACTCCAAACTTTTCAGGAGCCACCTGTGACAAAGTGCCTTAAATCCATTGGGTGACCTTGGGCAAGACACAATCTCTCAGTCTCAGAAGATGGCAATGGCAAACCTCCTCTAAAGAAACATGCTCAAAAAAATCCCTGTGATAGGTTTGCCTTAAAGTCGCCATAAGTCAGAAATGACTTGAAGGCACATGACAATAAATAAGAAATGCTGGGTTGAAGGGCAGCTTGATAACTGGTTGCAAGGCAATGTACAGCACAGGAGGTACAAACCCAACACAATTGTGTTTGATGGGCAGGGCCTCCTGGCAAGAGAGGGAATTTAAAAAACGCAGAATCAGTCGTGTCAGTCGTGTCAGTTGTCTCATCTAGTTCTAGTCAGAGGTTGGTTGGTGGTTCCACTGAGAGAGAGGGAGTAGGATCAAGAATGGATAAAAGCCTGCCAAGTCTTTGTTTTTTAATGTAACTATTCTAAGCTTGAAGTTGACTCACACAAAATACTTTATTTCTGTATGTTCCTCAATAAAAGTTATTGTTTGTTTTACAGTGTTTGACTCTGAGTGGAGTGAATACTGTCAACTGTAAAGAAGAACATACATGCTACTAAAAGGCAACCCCCCTCTGAAGCAACATGCCAAGAAAACCTCATGATAGAGTTGCCTTAGGTTCTTTAGAAGTCAGAAATGAGTTGAAGGCACATGACAGCAACAAAATATTGCGGCAGGTTTGTGAAGACACTTGGGACACTTACACACAGGGAGGCTTCTGAGGAGGGAAAGTAAAACCAATGTGTCCGTACACATTTTTTAATCAACCACCTAACATTTGGAATATTTAATCACATGAAATTTAATGCATTACACTAAATGTAATTTCTCATTCCATATGTAAGATATTGCATATTATACCCTATACAGTATATGGAAAAAGAAGTTTAATTTAGTATTCCAAGGGTTCAATTATATTCAATATTGATGGTTTCTTAAGCCATTTTATTTGTTTTTTAAAAATCATATACATTGGCCTCTCCGTTTTCGCAGACTTGAAGTCCGCAGTCTCAATTACTCATGGAGGGGTGAGCCCCATTGGCTAAAATGGCATGTATGCAGGAGTGTGTGGACATTCAAGCCAATGAGTCTTGAATATATGCAAGTTTCCACAAGGGGTCCAGAACGGATCTCCCATGAAAATGGATGGGGGATAGTATAACTATTGTAATAAATGTGTATTCCTTTACAATTTTACAGCTTGTGTAGAAGGCTTTATTTATTCATTTATTTATTTCATTTGTATGCCACCTTTCTCCCAGGAGGGACCCAAGGTGCCTCATAGATAACATTTTAAAATTCACTAAAATTTGAAACAATTGAAATCAAATAAAACAAAATAAACAATACAAAATCACATAAAAATATACAAAAAATTAAAAGCATAACTTAAACCCACCTGCTCCATAAAAACCACCCTGATATGAATTATGTATCAAATGCCTACTAAATAAAAATGTCTTGGCTTGCCGACAAAATCTTGCAGGGAAGGGCCAGCCTAGCTCTTGTGGAAGGGCATTCCAGTGGAGCCCTGGTGGTGCAGTAGTTAAATGCCTTTACTGCAGCCACTCACTCAAAACCACAAGGCTGCGAGTTCAAGACCAGCAAAAAGGCTCAAGCTTGACTCAGGCTTGCATCCTTCTGAGGTCGCTAAAATGAGTACCCAGATTGTTGGGGGCAAATTAGCTTACAGTTGTAAACCGCTTAGACACTGCTTAGGCGGTATGAAGCGGTATATCAATGAAGCTTGTTTGTTTTTTGTTTGTTTGGGTGGGAGCAGCCGCCGAGAAGGCTCTCTCTCATGTCCTCACCAAGCAAGGGTTTTACTCCTGAACAAATAAAAACGCCTTTCTTGTAACAACACAGCTTATGTATGCATTTTTTGTTTTCCACAAGAACACTGGTGTATACCTCTTATCTTCTAGCATCCCATGGTGTTTTTTCCCTCCAACATTCCACTTCTGGGCCCAGTTCCTGGTCTGGAATGAAGTCATAAGCAAGATGAGAGTGCTTCTGGTCAACGGCAGAATTTTTCTCTCTCTCTTGCCCATGAGAGATCACAGCCAGGGATGGTCCAAGTCATACTGCTGCCTGAGCCAAGTAGCAGATTGTCCTCCTCCAACATATAATATCCCAAACCAGCCTCGTGATGCACAATAAAACTGATTTAAAAAAATTCTTCAAAAACAGATTTGAAGCCATATTAAAAGCTCACACAGAAAGGAAACAGTTTCAAAGCCCCAAGGCCATGTGGCATAGTACAGTTTTGACTGCCTGCCAAAAACTCAAGAAGGGTGAGCGGCTGGGAAACTATTCTTGGAAGTGACAGTCCCCTGATATGCAGAATGCAGAATATTTCATTGTAATAATTAGATATGTGCTGTAATAGGTAACACCAGAAACAGTACTGGAACTGGTGTTATTACATTTCTACTACTTTAGGGTATCTATTGCCAGTTCTAAGAACAAAACCCAACTATTTAATGAAAATCTGAATAACCAGCAAAAATGTTAATAATAATGGGAGAAATATACTTACCACTCAAACTTTATATAAACACAGCTGTTAAACTATAACAGTTATCAACCGAATCAGAAACATACTCAGATTTTCTTTTATTCCTGCATCATGTACATCATGAAGGCAGATTTTTATGCATGCGCAGCGCTGCTTTGCACATTGAAATTTTCTTGTAAAAATGCAACATATGCATATAGAAACAATGCATATTTAGCACCACATACCATGAAAATAGACATGCCAGGGACTGGAGGTGGTTTCTTGATATTAGCATTCCAGATGGTAACATTTTTGCTGGAATTATTTTCCCCAGCAGATTTGCATTTGTATCTTTCTCCCTGTTTGTGTACAGCTTGCTTCCTGTTAGTGACATAATTGCAGCATATGTCTTTTCATAGTTGTTGCAGAGAGAGAAATTCACTATATCCCTGATGCAACAACACCCACTCCCTCCAGAATCAAGACCCCTGAAAGACCCCTGCAAGACCCTGGGTGGTGGGTCAACATGGCCACATAGACCCCAGGGAAATCTGGGGTTGGCCAAGAAGCATCCAACCATGTCCCTATAGGAAGATGCACAAATGCATCTTCCAGAACATCCAGAGATACCTGAGGAAAATGCCATCACTGTGTGCCAAGCTATAACAAGATGGCTGGACACTTCTTAGCCCCAACCAACTTCCCCAGCTACCTAATGGCAATGTTGGGGGACACCCTGCAGATGGACTTGATTCTTATAGGAGGTAAGAAGGGAGTCAATATGGAAATCTGCCTAGGCAAAATTTTCTGCTCCATCTCCCCAGCAGGATCATGGCCTATGTGTGTGAGGAAAACGGTGGGATTAGATGTATTAGAGCTAGAGCTTCCTGCACAAGCATGCATTCTAGACAACTAAACAACATTAACATTCATACAGAATTACAATTCAAACTTAAGAACAGATTTAAAAGGCAATGGAAATCTATCAGTAAAAAGAAAATTATCCAACTATGAGTTAAAATTTCCTCCATCAGCATCCATCTTAAATGATAATGATGTTTCATCCAACTAACCTCTGTCTTGGCATCCAAGGACACCACCCAGTTCACCCAACTCTGCTCTTATAAATAAGGCAACAGAGCTCTGTGATTAAAAGGCATAAACTATCTCTCTCTGCCTTGGCACAAGGCCTCCCTCAGTGGGAAGCAATAAGGGGCTAAGTTCAAACTGTTAGAACAGGATCTAGTAAAGTTTGAAAGAGAGATTATTTCACACTTCTGTGTTCTGACTAATTCTGGTCTAAACTGAACAGTGATTTATAGTGTGCAAGTTCTAATGACAGATGAGCCAAGAAGACAGCCCAGAGGGCTTTTGAATGACAGAAACCACCCACCAGAGCTTCTGCACGCCTAAACCCTGTCTGGATCAATGGGAAGACTCCAGCAACAAAAAGGAGGCACTCTTAAAAAATAACTTGTTTTGCCTGGCAAATTATTTCTAAAAGTAGGAATCAAAAATAATGATTATTTGTGGGATCAGAGCAAGTCTTGGAATTGGGGGCTGAATATGTATATCTGTAAAATGATTGATATTTGTCTTTTCTGTACAGTACTTCTGTATTTTGTACTCTTTTTTAGGCAATCCTTAACCCAGAGCTTTTGTCAGTATCAGATGCAATCACAAGTTTCAAAATGATGTCTGTATTACATGTCACATGTCCTGTTGGCAAATCGCAACTAATATTTCAGTAGCTTCATTAGAGTGCTAAGATGCTAGAAAGACATTATTATTATACCGGTTTATCATGGGTGTAATGGGGGCTGGGCCAGCTTTTCTTCTTTGTTTTTACTGCAATGCTTATTTTTGTTGTGTGTTTCTGAAACCAGTACTTAGTTTTATTGTTTATGCAGTAGATAAAGCACTGACCAACCAAGAAAATGCCTGTTTTCACTTAATAGATAATAATTAATCATCTTTAAGAGCACACATAACCCTATGAATAAACATTAAGTAAGTGCAAACAACTGAACAGGTTAAAGGCTTTTTTCTTGTTGTTCTTATATGATTTAAGCATCTTGTGTGTTATTACTGATTAGTTGAATTTGTATAAATTAATATGTGTGAAGTGCTTTAAGTACACAGAGGCCAGAATGCTGTGAGTGTCTTATGTCCCTATGGGTAATGGTTGAACAGTTCACAAAGGTGAAAGACATTGTGCATACAGATGCATATATGTATGTGCATTCTGTTATGCATTTGGTTGCACATATTACCATTGTTGTATAGAACTATTAATGCCTAACTCCATATGCAGAGGTTTGGGCTGTGCAATACCAATGTACGATCTCTGCCAGAAAGTACTATGTAAATTTTTGGTGCTCTGTAATAAAGGAGGAATATCTATTAGCTTTCCAGTCATAACTTCCACTAGTAAACAGTTGAGTAGAGCTGAATGGTCACACTCTTCAAGATGTGTATTTCAGCTAGAATTTGTGCATACAGAGATCCTTACCTTGCAATGCAACATGGAAAGAGCGCTACTTATGAAATAATTATGAGGGATGCAGGCAACAACATAATTGAGACTGTTTTGGCTGTAAATTGGAACAGACACTGAAGATACATAATATGCACCCCAATTGCCAGGAGGCAGATGACATAACCTTTTTAAAATTCCTGAACGACAACACCTCTGTCTGAGTCATGTACTCTCACAATTATGAATAGTGTGAATACAGCAAAACTCCTGCTTAATTAAGGTATAATCTGCACTGCAGAAATAATGCAGTTTGACACTACTTTAACTGCCACAGCTCAGTGCTATGGAATTCTGGGAATTGTAATTTATTGTGGCACCAGAGCTCTCTCAGAGAGAAGGCTAAATGTCTCACAAACCTATAAATCCTAGAATTCCATAGCATGGAGCCATTGCAGTTAAAGCAATATCAAACTACATTAATTCTGCAGTACAGATTAGACCTAAGAACATAAGTAAAGAAGTACTAATATTGGAACTCAGAATGACTGTTTCACAATTCATAAAAGGTATTACCTCTTACATAATTTGAGAGCCAGCGTGGTGGAGTGATTTGAGCATTGGACCACAAGTCTGAAGATCAGGGTTCAGTTTCCCACTTGGCCATGGAAACCCACTGGGTGACCTTGGGCAAGTCACACATTCTCAGCCCCAGAACCTCCCTTGATAACTTGTCTTAAGGTCATCAAAAGTCAGAAATGATTTGAAGGCACACAACAACAATGATATTTAAGCAAACAAGATCAAAAGTCCTGACTGAAAAAGTACTTTGCTCACATTACTAGTTTTGCCTATTTACGGTTAATATCTCAAGCAGCATAGTGAAAAGTTTAGCAAAGATTTTAGGGGTTCAAGGTATTTCCCCATATCCACTACATAGTTTCTTGTGGCATTCTCATGTTGTCAAACATGGAATAGTTGTTCGTGTTTCAGTACCTCAGAGCAAGGTTTCACAGCCTGTTTCCAGTGGCAGCTAAAACAGAACACATTGCAAAGACGTCTGGGAGCTACCATCTTTGGGTCAAATTTTCTATAGTACATTCCTTCCTCCACAATGGTTTGTGAGTTTCTTTAAAAACAAAAACAAAAACAAAAACAAAAACCCAAGCCACATGATTTCCTAGGGTTCTTTCTTGCATCGAGTTCCTCAATGCAAAGAGGAGCTGGGTTTCTGTGTGATGGAGGAAGAGGCCCAGCTAGGCATGCTAAAGAAGGTGAGCTCAATAAGCCTGGCTGGGTCTATCATCTGGAAAACTCCACATCAAAGAAAGGTGGAATGATTAGGGAGCAGCAAAGAGCAGAGAGGCTAAAATATCCCGTGATAGGATGAGATCACTCACTGTTCTCATTCCCAGCTGAAATTCAATAGGCTTCTTTCTCCATGAACCCCAGAAAATCCTTCTGGCATTTCAAGGACCAGAGTCCATGAGGTGATCTGATCTACTCCAGGCAGTTAGGTTATGCCCGCCTTTAAAAAAAAAAAAAATCTTCCTGCAAACGTGGGTCTGAAAGTATTCACTTTCCCAGCCTGCATTTCTAAATTAGGGCCTCATTACACATTACACATGACTGTATGTAACAAAACTCTGGATGGCTGCTTATTCGAAAGAAAATGGCTTTGGCAAAAAGCCATTTGAAGTAAAGAGGTGCTTAACCCTTTCCTGCTAATTTTATGCTGCAAGCATATATTAAAAAAAAAAAACATAAAAGAGAAAACATATGGGGAGGAATGGAGCCGCAAAACAGCAGCAATGCCATCCTGAGACATTTGGCTGCCTGTGGCAAAGGTAAGTCTCCTGTTCTCCTCTGCACATGACAACTGTCATGGCAGTGAGACGGCATCCGTCACCATGCTGCAGGGGAAGTTACATGGCACACAAAGCACATTGTCCCCATCCCCTCCCGTTACGGATGCATTAGTTGCCCCAGTGGTAGCATTAGCCATAGAAGATAGGAAAGTCCAACTTTATTGGACATACTTTTACACCTAATATATCATCATACACCCACTCCTGTGTGGGAGGAGGTAGAAAGCCCTGGGGGGGGGGGTCTGTAGAAGGCCTTGCTGTGGTAAAAAGATGTAGGGACACAAAGCTCCCTCTAAACTGGGGAAGGAACAAGGGTGTGATGGATGACACATAAAGAAATCTGGAATCAGCCAGTGCTAGCAGGACATAAAAAGGAATCCTGTTGGTTGGTCCCAACTAGAGCAGACCTATTGTATCAATGGTTGGATGGTGAATCAACAAATTGCTAAATCCAATGTATTCTAGTCTAGTCAGGATTAACAATAGTATTTAAGCCATCCTGTAATGACTCCCTGCATGGTCATGCAGTTCTGATTTCCTCTAGGAGGGAGAGGACCAAAGACATGAAAGCTACAGGGAAGAAGCATAAGCAAGAGAGCTTGCCCTTTGTTGTTGTTGTTGTTGATAACAAAGCAACATACTGTAATTTTTCTTTAATAACAAGGATTTATGATCTCTCCAATTTTGATTGTCTCCTTCCATATGTCTGCTTGTGAAAGAGAAAGAAATTAGCTAGACATCTCTTCAAGACTGAAATATAGAAAGCTTTGTGATTAAAACATCGCAGTCACCTTGCAATCGCACCAGGAAGTCAACTAATATGTATACAAATATAATATAACACAAATGCTTTGCAACTTTGTATTTATACAGATTATGTATGCAAATTATGGTGTGCATACACAATTATACACAGATTGCAAAACAAGGAGAAGCTAATTCTCCCAGTAAATGAAGATAATATACATCCATTAGACTGGAGGAGTGCACCTCTGGAGGCCTCCTAGAGGAATGATTCCCCTCTGAATTGTTATCTTGGTACTCAGCATTTTAAAAAGACCACAGATAGTTTTGAGAAAATGGAACTGACTCAAACAACACTTCTGTTTTTCAAAATGATGTGATACGGCCTGTGTAGATCTGTGGAAGTTGAATATGGAAAGAGGTGAGTACCCAGCCTGCAGTTTCCCCTTCTGCATATAACTAGAAAATACAAGATAGGTAAACGAATATCAAATTAGTTATGTCCTTTAGTATTACAGTTTGGGGCATAATATACCAGTTATGAGCACCTTCCTCTACATGCTATTTGCACTCTCTTGGTGTTTTATAGCATGCAAGTCCCTTTTTTCAAGGGGCACGGAAGGTTCATCACTTGGCCTTGCATTCTGTCCAAAAATCTCCCACCACAGAACAGTTCTCGGTCTTTGGGAGGGGGTCTGCTTCTGTCACTTACTGGTGGGGAAGGGGAGGAAACATAGGACGCATTTGAGACCACGAAGATCTGACTGCTCTGAGTTCCTTGGAGAAGGAAAAGGCATGTGCACTCTCATTTCTTCACCCTCAACTGAGCAGAATAGCTGCTTCTCTGTGGTCTGAACCACTTCCCCCATTCCCCCATTCCTCACAAGTAAGCACGGGGGGGGGGGGAGAGATGAAAAAGGCCCCATCCAGGACTTGACACCTGCCAGGTGGTGGGAGGACGTGTAACTACATGTGCCATGTAGATGTAGGATCTTGGCTGCAGAAAGTTAATTCATACAACCATGTAACATGGTTATCAAATGATCTGGTTTCTCCCCGCACCTGTCCCAAAGTGTCCTAACTCATGTAATTAGAAATTTCTAGCTGCAATACCTCATCTGCAAGGCTAATCATGTTGATGCTCTTCATTATTTCTTGCATATAGAGAGATCTTGTAGCACCTTTGAGACTGAAAGAAAGAAGTTGGCAGCGTGAGCTTTCGTAGACTTAAGTCTATTTCCTCAGATCCAAATGCATGAAGAAGAAAACTTAAGTCTATCAAAGCTCATGCTGGCAGTTTCTTTCATTTAGTCTCAAAGGTGTTACAAGATCTCTCTACATACTGATTCTACAGACTAACACAGCAATAGCTTTGATTGCTTCTTGCAGTTTTTGATAAACGACAACACACAAGGCTCTCAGTGTGTTCCTTTATTTTTACTTTTTGGGCTACATGTTGTTGTTGTTGTGTTTATTTATATTCCACTTTTGCCCAAAATTGAGATTCAAAATGGCTCACAATTTAAAAAGAACAATACAGTTAAAACATACAAAAAGAAAGCATTAAAGTAGAATTGAAATATTTACAGTATTAAAACAATTCACAATCAGTAAAAGAATAAAGTGCAATACATAAAAGAGAGAGACTGTTGTGTAGTAATTTGAGTGTTGGGCTATGATCTGGAGACCAGAGTTCAAATCCAAACTCAGCGGTGTAAACCCACTGGGTAACTTTGGGCAAGGCACATTCTTCAGCCTCAGAGGATGGCAATGGCAATAGCAAACCCCCTCAAAGAAATTTCCCAAGAAATCCCCATGATAGATTCGCAATAGGGTTGCCATAAGTCAGAAACAATTTGAAGGCAGACATCAACAATCAACATATAAGATAAAAAGCCCTGAAAACAGTTAAATTAAAACAATACTGAAATTTCTAGCCCATTCTTTAAAAACTTTGTTTTTAAAGCCCGTCTGAAAAAACAGGGTTTAACCTGCTGACAGAAGGACAAGAAGGGGGCCATTCTGGCTTTCCTGGACAGGGAGTTCCAGAGTCTGTGGGCAGTCACCAAGGAGACCCTCTCTTGTGTTGCTACCAACTGTGTTTGAGATGGTGGTGGGTCCTCTCCTGATAATTTCAGAGCCCAGGTCTGCTCATGCAGGGAGATACCATCTGCCAAATAGCCTGGACCGGAGCCATATACAGTAAGGTGTATATCCTATCTGACCCATGTATGCCCATACAATTGGTAGACCTTCTTGGGTGTTGTACTGATTGGTCTCATTACAACTATCCCATTATGATTAATTCAGCATTTCTAGGTATGCCCCATCTTAAAAGGGGGAAAAATAGTTGGGAAAAAATGCAGTGTTTTTCAAATATGTTCATGGCTTGGGCGAAGAAGTCCTTTGGTTACTATGTAAATGGTAGGTATCATAGAATCATAGAGTTGGAAGAGACACCAAGGGCCATCCAGTCCAACCCCCTTCCATGCAGGAACTCTCAGTCAAATCATCCCCAACAGATGGCCATCCAGCCTCTGTTTAAAGACCTCCAAGGAGGGAGACTCCACCACTCTCCATTGAGGGAGTGTGTTCCACTGTCGAACAGCCCTTATTGCCAGGAAGTTCCTCCTTATGTTGAGGTGGAATCTCTTTTTCTGCAGTTTGCATCCATTGTTTTGTGTCCTGTTCTCTGGAGCAGTAGAAAACAAGCTGTCTCCCTCCTCAATATGACATTACTTCAAGTATTTAAACAGGGCTATCATATCACCTCTTAATCATAGAATCGAGTTGGAAGAGACCTCAAGGGCCTTCCAATCCAACTCCCAATGCAGGAACACAAAATCAAAGCTCCCTGGACAAATGGCTATCCAGCCTCTGTTTAAAAACCTCCAAAGAAAGAGACTCCAGTACTCTCCGAGGAAGTGTGTTCCAATGTCGAACAGCTCTTACTCTCAGGAGGTTCCTCCTAATGTTGAGGGTGTGCTTTGAGGAAAAAAACATTGAGCCTTAGCCATGGATAAATGTTCAGCCCCACATTGAAGACAGCAAGTGTGTGACAACTAGGTGGATTATAAAAGCAGCATATCTGTGGAGATCAGTCAGTTGACTTACTCATATAAAAATGAATTCTGCAGATAAAGAGGGGCAAAGTTCCTAATAAATCAGACCATCTCCAAGCATGGGATTATGGAAGTCACTTATGATTTCTAGTTATCTGCATCCAGAATTCTTTAGGAAGTCTTTACTGGCTGTACTTATGCTTTGAAGAAACTGAATTAAATGGACTGGGTGGCCAAGATCCTGCTGCCAAGGCAACCATGCATAACTTCAGGGTGACAGAACTATGTCACTGTAATCTGTAACCCTGCTAATGAATTGTAATAATGCACAATGAGGCACCATGCAAGGTATCCCTTTGTGCAACAGAGACTTCCATTGTTGCACAATCAAACACATATATCGGGACACATTGCCCTCTGCTTGCACTATAGTTCTGGTGGCGGTGAAATGTCTTTGTTCCCTTCTTGAGACCATTAATATTGGGCAACCGTACAATTCAACTTTACACCATCATAAGTTGGTTTACAGTAACTTCCCAACAGGATGCCAGGCAGTGTTTATAATTTTCATTCTCAGCTTCTCATCTAGAAAATAGGAATAACAATGAACTGTACTAGTTTGATTTGGGAATTAGCTAAATGATTAAGTTTACAAATTCACTTTCTACCAACTCAAAACTGACTATAGGAAAATTTTAGTAAAACACTTCCAGATGGCTCAAGGAAGTTAGTAATGTCACATACTGTGTAGGGCAAGAAGAACAACTATATATGCCATACCAGCTTCAGCCAAAAGTTCCTTCTTGACTCATCTTATTCTTTTTTGGTAATGTTTATGTATGGAAGCTTTATAGGTGTTATTAATGGCTGATTGTGAAATAAAAACCATTCCCCTGGTTTAAAATTTAGCTTTTTAGGTGATCAGACATTTTGCTCCTTGAAGTAGGATGGCAAATAGCTTCATCCCCCAATCAAAGGGCAATAGCATATAAGCTCACACTAGTTATTTTGGTATTTGAGGCAGATAATCCTACAAGTGCCTCTCCCTTCCTTCCTGGGCAGTAAAAATAAAGCAAAGAGTAAGTCTGTTGTCCTTTTGGATCATCCAAGATCTGATGTTCCTAGATCCTTCCAAGACAGAGTAAGGGGCAAAGCTCATTTAGGTTTTTTTTAAAAAAAAATCTCTCCTTTGTCCAAAATGCTGGAGGGGGGGGGCACTCACCTTTACCAGACTCCTAAGAAGTAGATTAGACAGAAATGGTGACTGAGTCCAGGATACTTCATGGATGAACAAGAATATGAAGATAAACCCAGATCTGTCTGACCTACACCAACACTCCAGCTACTACACCACACTGAATATTAAGATTTAATAATCCCCAAATTTAGAAGACTCTACTTAAGCCATGGCGAACCCATGGCACGTGTGCCAGAGCCGGCATGCAGAGCCCTCTCTGTGGGCCTGCAAGCCTTTCACTGCTGGTGAGAGGAGGGAGGGAGGGCGTGGAGGTAGGAGGAAGAGGACGAGGAGAAGGAAGTAGTGGCAGTGGCGGCAGTCCCGTGCTGCCAGCCACTCGCCCACCTGTGAGAGCCGGGAGAGAGGGAGAAGAAGCGGTGGTGGCATCTCCATGCCTTCAGCCGCCTGCTTGCCACTGGTGAAAGCTGGAAGGGAGGAAGAGGAGGAGGAGGAGGAGGAGAAGGAAGAGGAGAAAGAAGAGGAAGCGGGGGTAGCGGCAGCAGTTCCATGCTGCCAGCTGCCTGCCCACCCTCCCACCTGCCTCCATCGAGAGCCAAGAGGAAGGGAGGGAGGAAGAGGAGGAGGAAGAGGAAGTGGCAGCGGTACCCCATACCTCCAGTGATCCATCCACCACCAGTAAGAGGAGGGAGGAAGAGATGAGGAGGAAGAGGCAGGAAGAAGAGGAGGAGGAGGGTAAGAGAAAGTGGCAGTGGCATGGTGTTTTGTCAGAGGGGGTTTGCTATTGCTAGCCTGAGGATGAAAGAGTGTGCCGTGTGTGTGTGCCTTCAAGTCGTTCCTGATGACCCTAAGATGAAATTATCATGGGGTTTTCTTATCCAGCTTCGTCAGAGGGCAATTGCCATTGCCATCCTCTAAGGTTGAGGGAGCATGACTTGTGTGCGTGGGTCCTTTAAGTCATTTTCAACTTATGGCAACCCTAAGGTGAAACTATCATGGAGGTTTATTGGCAGATTTTGTCAGAGGGGGGATTGCTATCGCTAGCCTGAGGCTGACAGAGTGTGCTTTGGGTTCCCCTCCCCAGAAGTCCCACCCCTGAAGTCCCACCCCAGGAGGTCCTGCCCCACAGCACCAGGTGGCATCTGGTGGGGGAACACCACTGAATTTGGACACTCAGGCCCTGCACAGACCGGCACTTTGGGCTGGCTTGGGGGCAGAGTTGGGGCATCACGTCCACATGATACACACCCTAACTCCGGCCCCAGGGTGTCCTGACACCGTGCACCATTCCACATGGCACTCAGTGTCATGGCACACCACCAGTGTTGCATCCATATGATGCAGCGCTGAAGGAGTGCTGCCAAGCCATGGCAACAAAGCTATGGTGCCCTTTCCAGATCTATGGCACCCTTTCCAGAGCAGAGAGCACTTTTTGTGGCTCCTTTTTGTGCCCTGGAAAAGCTGGATCGGGGCCGCGGCGTGTAGTTGCCGCGGCCCTGATCCGGCTGAAGAAGGGACAGCTGGAAGCTGCCCTTTCGGGACTGTTTGTACTGCCCCTCAGTGTCTAAAAGGTTCATCACCATTGCTTTAGACTAAGACATTTACAAGTCCACACCTAAAAAAGAACAATATTTGGCTGTAACTACCACTGTACAGGCCACCTTGAAAGAAAGGAGGGAGATGTTTTGGGGGAAGTCACTTCCTTATGAAGAAATTTGGCTGAAATCCTAACTAGCACACACCCGCATCCTGTATTTATCTTCTTTATTTATTGGTTAACAGGGGAAGAGGAGTGTTTTCTTTCTTTTGCTAAAACAAATTGTAGAACCATCATTGATATGATAGGATGGAAATCTTACTGGTAACTATGTATAAACTGTGCTGAGCACTTTGGAGGATGGTCAGAGTAAGGGTATGATAGAAGGAGTAAACCAATAAACAAATGTGATCACTTTTAAAACTGGCACAGTAAGATCAGTTCAAAGGAATATTCTTAAACTTTTATTAGTCTCAAGAGCTTTTGATATGTAACTAAAACGTACTAATGGGAAAGTTTTTTTATTCAGTTTGCATATTTCTTTTAGCTTAAACAACTCATCTTGTCTACTGTATCAACTCTTGATGTATTTGTAAAAGATCACTCTCTCACCTCACAACTTCCTTTTTACTAGGCTAAGCAAGTCTAGCTTGTTTCTCATCATCTCATAAAAACCTTTCGGAACTCACTTGAAATGGTAAGAAAGAAATATAGGCTCTTTGTTGAAGGTAATGTAAAAATGGGATGGCCAGACTGCATTCTTTTTATGATCTCTGAAACATTGTTCTTATAAGCAATTCATGTACTGATCCACAACAGGAATTACTCCTGCTTTCTTTTTTCAGGTCCAAGCTACAGAAAATGCATCCCTCTGTAAATACTGTAGGAGAAAGTGATTGGATTTCTATGAGAGATTTTTGATGTAATATTGGAGCATGGGTGTGTGTTTTTTTTTCTCTTGAGGGTGATTTGTCCTCTGTGGTTTAGAAAGCGCGACTGGAATCCTATCAGGCAGTTATGAATGTATTTACTGGCCCAAACCCTCCAATCCCCTCTTATTGGGGAGCAGCTTCTGTGATCAATGGGGGCCCATTTCCTATTGCTCAGAAAGCAGCTGACTGATGTTCCCATCTTTTCCTACGAACAATTTCCATTATAGTTTTTTATGGGTTTTTAGGGCTATGTGACGACGTTCTAGAAGAGTTTATTCCTGATGTTTCACCAGCATCTGTGGCTGGCATCTTCTTTTGCCCAAGTCTACAGGGAAGGTCAAGATTCTGCCCTCTCCTCTTCCCTCTGCTGAGTCAATTGAATAGTATTGAAGAGCAGCAGACAACATCAGCACCATGTGAGAGGGTATGAGTGACAGGCCAGGCCAATAGGAATGGAATTGGGTGGGAAGGCTTGTTTGTATGTATTTTCTGTGGCACATGGGTGGATTGCTGTGTGATTTTTGTGCATGTCTTTGGAAGAGATTAGTGTGTGTATCTGCGTGAATGGGACGGTAGGGTATATATGACAGGAGGGCCTTTTCTTCTTGGGAAATGGGCAGGTGACTCGGTGAGGGTCGGGTGGGTGGATTTCTGCATAGGGTGACTGGGTTCCTCTCCAAGTAGTTTCATTCTTTCAGTGGATTTTCCAGGAAAAAGTAGTTTCATATACTCCCCTTCTTTTAATAATAATAATAAAAAATAGGATGATTCCACAAGAAATAACATTATTTTTAGAATGGATACCTAAAGAGATTGGTACTTGATATATTTTGTAATAATAGTTTAACTTTCTTTTGTTGAGGTATAACAGTAATACCTTCAGCATCACTCACATTTTTTCCACTACTTATCAATTCCATTTCAAGTTGAGAAAAAATTAGTACTAGTTTAACATGCTATTTTGCTAAACCTATCACATTTTATCTTGACTATTTGTACTTGTTACTGACTGAGAAGTAAAAGATTTGGTAAATAGAAACAAGCTTAGCAGTGTGCTCATTTGTTAGCCGGTTCCTCTGTACTCTAGGCATTGCCTTCTTAGAGGACTAAGTCCATACCCTATATTTAGCGCATCTTGCATGACTAAGTGCAGTGTAACAGCCCAGATAACTATAGGTAAATGATGTGGAAAATTTTCCACAGGGAAAAAAAAAAGGTCTCTGTTTTGGAAAATCTTCTGTGGAAAAATTTCCACCTCTAATCTCTGTATTCCTCAGTTTGTGGTCCCTGTTTCAGTTTTCTTCACTGTGTAAGACTGAATGTTGGTGGCAAAGTGCTTTTGTGTGGCTGTGGATTGTTTTTGTCCTTATTCTTACATGCAAAGGGATGCATTGTGAATGCTTCTGAATGTGCTGTATTGTTTGAGCTTTCTCCTAAATTAGTCCTCTTACCTCTTAACAGACATGCTTTTAAGTTGGATTTTTTGTATTGTGCAGGTTCTCATTTTTACTTCTGTATAGATATGCAGATGGGTCTTTTGGGCAGTGCTTTGTGCTTGATTGGGTTTGTGATGCCCCCAGACTTCGCTGCAGCATCCCAAAAATACATGTGGTATCCCATAAAGCTTTGAGGATTTCATCAAGGTCACCATCTGTATCCTACCCACACAAACACAAGTCTTTGCAGGGGTGGTGTCTGTGTCCCTTTCTACACTGGGTGGTTGTTTTTGTTCTTTTCAAACATTTTGTACCTTGCTGGAATAATTGAGTAACTGAGGCCCGGTACATACCTGCGGGAAAGTCTCAGCTGGCGGTGGCCTGTTTCCCTCCAGAGGGACGCCGCAGCAGCCAAACTGCATGGTGTCCCTCCGGACCAAAAAGAACCCGGACAAAATGGGTTCATACATTGGTGTGCGGGGACATCATCATCAGTGCACCATTGGCACACTGAGATGCATCCACGATGCAAGTGTAGAGCCTGGAAGTGTGGACACGGACACGTAAAGATCAAGCCATACATTTTAGGGTTCTGGAGTGTGTGGATGCTGCACGCTCTGGAACCCTAAAATTGGCCTGAGGATGGTGCTTCCCGCCCATCTGTCTTGGGCTAATGCTGATCAGGCTGTTAGTCTCACTGAAGTCATAAATTTCCCACTGCATTCACATAATGAAAAGTTTTGTGCTGCTGACTATGTAATGTATTGTAACATTTATTTAATTAATTTCACTGCTTACCACTCCCAGAATAGGAGTACAAAGGGGACCCTGTTTCTGAAACTATCTGGAGAACCAAGCACCTTAATCCAGCATTTAGAAATTACTCCAGGGCTCCCACCAGCTTAATCCAGCATTATTATCCTCTCCATAGGTTGTTATGTCCTCTAGTTCAGTGATACAAGTAGGAAGGAGATGAAAACCCTTTACATACACAGCTATTTTTCTAGTTAAATTTTCTAAAACAAAAAAATTGGATCCAACTTTTCTGCAATCAGTATCTCAACAACATCACTCTAGTCAGAGAGGAAAGTCATAAGGCTTAAAATTACGTTGTTGTTTTAATGTGTCTTCAAGTAATTTCTGATTTATGGTGCCTTGGAGGGTAAAAGAGTGAGATTTGCCCACTTCATTTCCATGGTCAAATGGGTATTTGAACCCTGGCCTCTCAGTGTTTTAGTCCAATGTTCAAACCCCTAGATTAAAACTGGGACACTTCTGGCCAAGCAACAGCAGAGAGTGGTCAAGATGGCAAAAGTTATTAATGAGGAAGAACACACAAGCTAAGAGAGGATGAAGCTATTTGTTTTTGCCTGAATGTATTTGGAAGGGCAAGATTTCACCCACTCCTGTCCCCTCTCTCTCTGTTTTAATTTGCAGTTTGAACTCAGTCGGCAGCAAGTGAAGTAAGTTGAGGACAAAGAGGAAAGTGGGGAAAGGAGAGAAACTGGGGCATTTTAAGAGTAGCTGAAAAAGTGAGATATCAGAGGATTAATTGGAACTGTTCCTGCCAAACTGGCAGTTCAGGAGAGTATGACGTTGTCTGTTGAGTACACCCATGTTATACAGTCCTAAGTAAGGGAGATGCAGTACCATCATTTTCTGCTCAAGGATGTAGCCATTTTGTATGTCTCCCTGAGCCTGCATTTCATTGCTTACAGGCACATTTACTATAAAAGGAACATTTTCAAGGAAAAACATGGTCCAAGGTGTAGCACATGGATTTCCTCCAGACTTCATAAATAAGCTGGTCATCGTTATTTGGGGGAGGGTGGCTGCAGTTGCACTCCAGTCTTTTAACAATTATTGGTGTCAGTCCTTGAATATTTCTATTCATGAATTTTTACTCTCACACACAATACTTCATGGGCTTTGAAATCTTAAGATGTTTAATAACTCTTGTTCATACTTAATTCACTTTAGGAGTTACTGCATCATGGCTTTTCAGTAATTCTGGACAGTTTTAGTTGCTGCTACCAAATTATTTGGAGCAGGAACCTGAATGCCCAGTACTCCAATATTTGTTTTTAATAATAATAATAATAATAATAATAATAATAATTGGTGTGAATTTCAACAGCAAAACCTATTGTTTTTGTACTGCCCTTGGACTGCTTGACCCTGAAGTTTTAATTTCTTTTAAAGGTCTACTTCTAACTAACCACCAAAAACTACTCTTTCGAGATGTTCCTGTAACTATAAGATTCCCACTTCACAAAAAGTGAAAATTCAGCTTTTTTTTGGAAAGTACAACATTGTTGATAAATACCAAGGGAAAGAATTGTGCAGATAGTTTTGGTAGATTTTATCAGCCTCCTCTTCTTCCTCCTTCTTCCTACTATCATCATTATTGGCAGAGGTAGTATGTGCCTTCAAGTCACCTGTCATTAATTTACTTAGATCCTGCCTTTTCTCTTGAAAACTAAACCCCAGATAGTTTATAATATTAAATCAAATGCAGTATATAGATTTAAAATACAAAAATAATTAAAATGTAATAAAACTATTTAAAAAATTAAAAAAGATACGATCAATTAAAAAGGAGTATGGCACATGGTTAAAAACTTTTTATTTAAAAACAATTCTGGAAGGCCTGTCACCTTGTCTGAGAGAAACATCTCCAGGCCATTGGAACACTAGTTTTACCTGTGCAAAAGCAATCCCAGTCAGCATAGAAACTTGCCAACCAGACTTATGGCTACATCCAAACTGCAAACCTGAGTTTTCAGGGGAGGTCTTATCCCATTTTCCTTTCAGTTGATCAGAAGAAACACCTCTGTTTTGCCTAGATTAAGCTTCTGTTTGTCTCCCCTCATCCAGTCCATTGATGGAAGACACTGGTTTAGAGATGAAACAGCTTCCTTGAATTTAAGTGTGAAGGAGAAGCAAAGTTGTATCATCAACATAATGAATCCCCAAATGCCAGACAACCCTTTCCAGTGGTTTCAGTGTAGATGGAGACATAGGTACAGATGGAGTTTGGTTCCAGCCTCCCCCGCCCCTGGATACCAAAATCCATGGATACTCAAGTCCTGTGAGATACAATGGGGTAGTAAATTGGTACCCCTCATATAAAATGGCAAAATCAAGGATTGCTTTTTGGATTTTGCTTTAAAAAATTTCAAGCTGGGGATGGTTGAATCTGTGGATGAAGAATCCATGGATGTGGAGGGACAATTGTGTAGATACATCATGGGAGGCAAAATTGAACCCTGAGGGACTCCACAAGGCACATTAACAAGAAATATCCCAGCACTAACTTCTGAGTTTATCCCTCCTGGAAGGAATGGAGCCACTATCAAAAACATCCCATTTCAGAAGGAACCCCAGGAGGAGAAAATGGTAGATGGCACTGAAAGCTACTGAGATGTCTAGCAGACCAACAGAGATATGATCCTCTGTCCAGTTTCCAGCGTACGTTCACCAAGCTGACATGTTGGAATCACTGATCACTCACTTTATCAACTCAGTGAATGCAACAAGTGTGTCCCTGTGGTAGATACCACTTCTCGGGTCCATGGCTGTTGTGGAGGGCAGAAGGTCCTGAGTCACTCTGAGCAGGGCAGTGTCAATATGGGTGTTCAAGTGCCCTCTTCTGTCCCAGCCTCCCATCTTCACACACACAAACACATGCACACACTTTAGGTAGGACACTTGGTCAGAAGGATGGAATCATGATAGACCAAAGAAACTCCCTCAAGGTCTTGCTGACCCCAACAGTCAAACGTGAGGGAGTTATACCCCCAGTTTGTGTCATCCAACCAGATGTCTGTGATACAAGATCATACACAATCAAACAGGGGGATATCTCCCTGACTTGGCATTCAACAGATTGAAATATTGAAAAGTTAAGATAAATTGTTAGTAACATTCTCTTTGTAAATGTTCTATCACTTTATTATTTGTCTACAACATTTTTCTCAACTTGAAATGCAATGCCAAGAAGCCAATTGGAAAATAATCTGTAAAATCTCAGGAAAATTTACATGAAGACATCACAGAAGCATAATAACTAAACACTGATAACTATTAGTTTGCTTTCAGTCCCTGGGTTTCCATGGCTGAGCAGGAATTTGAATCCTGGTCTCCCAGAGTCCTGACCTTGACCAAAAAACACTTAAGGGACTACAAAATTATACTACACTGACCAAAGGGCAACACCATCAGAGGCATTTTGAAAAATGGGGAGCAAATGCTATGTGTTTCTTAAGAACATGCCAGACCAAAAAAAAACCAACAACAAAAAGCACAGTTGGCATGTGAACACAGAAGACAGAATTATTTTAATTCACAGGTGGGATTCACAGTCCCAAACCTGGCTATTGAAAGTTAAGTCTCTGTAGGCCTTTCTCCATATCAGTAGCTACTTAGAGATATGCAGTATGCTACATCCTCAGTCAAGCTTGATGTATGTTATGTAGGCAAACTGTCACTTCCTAAAGTGAGGTGACTGATATAATGCACTCACTGATCTCAGTTGTTTTGCTGCTCCTAACCAGCATGGCACTTTGACATTTCATCATTTAGAAGTTACTTTCAAAATAGCCTCTGTACAGCTGTAAACTATGGAAAGGTTTGAACTTTGGAGTTAAAATAAAGATAGAACCTTTGGAAAGGGCATTAGTTCAGAACACATTAAACTTAACCTGGGGCACACAAAGAGTTTATAACTTGAGACATTCTAGTGAAATTTGTTCATTAGAAGTCATTCCTGCAAACTAAATCCAATTGCTAATCCCAATTAGAGTAGACACACAGAAACAATTGGTAAATGGTACGTCAAAATGTAAACTACATTCATTGAATAGTTTATTCTAGCAATTGGAAGTAGTGACTGGATCTAGGCCATAGGGTTTACTTGACTGCTTTTCTTGTTTGTAATGTCTCACTGACTAAGTCTCTATTGACTTGGATATCTGCATGCATTTTCTAGTAGTTCAAGAATGATTTCCTCTTTAATTTTAAATACAATCCCCTTTTCTTATTTCCACTATGTTCCATATTTAAATAGGCTTCAGCAAGACAACCCATAAAATGTCTAAGTGCTTTTCATGACCTTCAATATGTGAAAAATAGAACAGGAATTCTCCTTCCACTCCCATGACCCCCTGCAATGATAAGGGGCCTTGGTCTCATAAGAAAGTTTAAGCGAAGTTATATGAAAATAAACTCACTAGATAGGAGAGGACACCCAGTGCAACTTGAGGCTGTGTCCCTCCTTCTTGCACTCTATTTCACTTCTTTGTTATTTATTTTCTCTCAGTAGAAGACTTTTTATGTATTAGTACTGGATCTCACATTGCTTGCATCTGCCATCAGATCACTTTGCAGCTGGACCCTCTTTAGTACAGTTGCTTAAAAAATGAGTAGGAATAATGTTTTCATCCAATGTTTGTCCATGGTAAAAATGGTTCTTTGCATCTGGGAAAGTTGCAGTGCGGTGGGGGTGGGAGAACTATCTTATACATTGCTATCTTAGGCTGAACAGACAGGCCACAATAATAGCTGCTTGGGTCATTTAGAGGTATGCTGTTTAAATGATGCATGTGTCGTAGAGGCCAGAAGCCATGCCAAAGCCACGTCCAGTTCCTAAGGACTCTAAGATGCATGAGTCATTTATAGAAATAGAATCATAGAGTTGGAAGAGACTGCAAAGGCCATCCAGTCCCAACTCCCTGCCATGCAGGAACTCTCAGTCAAAGCAGCTCTGACCAGATGACATCCAGCCTGTTTAAAGACCTCCAGGAGGGAGACTCCACTACACTCCGAGGGAGTGTGTTCCACTGTCGAACAGCCCTCACTGTGGAGGAGGAAGTTCTTCCTAATGTGAGGTGGAATCTCTTTTTCCTGTAGCTTACATCCATTGCTCCGGGTCCTAGTCTCTGGAAGCAGCAGAAAACAAGTCAGCTCCCTCCTCAATATGACATCCCTTCAAAAGTAAATTTAAACAGGGCTATCATATCACCCCTTAAACCTCTCTCATTCAGCTAGGTGTCCACCCATCCTATATCTGTGATTTATTTTTCCGCCCTAAACCTTACATTTCCCCTGTTGAAATTCATTTTGTAGCTTGGCCCAGCTTTCCAACTATTAAGCACTTGAATTTGATCCTGGCCTCAGGGATTAGCTACTACCCCTAAATTGTGTCATCTGCAAATTGATAAGTATGCCCCTAATTCGTCATCCAAGTCATGAATAAAGAATGTTAGAATACACTGGGCCCAAGACAGAACCCTGTGGGACTCCACTGTCACTTTCCAGGATGAAAAGGAGCCATTTGAGCAACCCTTTGGATTGGCCATTAAACAGCATACATTCCAAGTGACCCGAAGCACTATAATTTGAACCTGTCTGTTGGGCCCTACAGAGAAGCAATTACTATCGATCAGTTTTTGTATCAAGATAACCATACTAAGCCTAAGTCCGTGGCTTCAAATCAGAAAGAGGAGTCCAGTTGAATGTAAATTCAGAGTGATCTACTAGTTTTTTGTTTCTAAGACTAAATGAATTCAGAAGTACACTTTCTCTTCAAACATGGCCCCATCACTGCAAAGTATTTAGAGCAGGGGTCGGAACTCAGGCCCCAGGCCGGATGGCCCACGGGCGCCTTTATGCCAGCCCCCGTCCCTCCGCCGCCAAATCGCCGCCGATTCGGCCGCTCGCCGTCATTTGCCTTCAAATGGGGTGCCATTAGGAGCCGTGGGCCCGGAGCCTGAAACAAGGGCTCAGGAGCCGCACCGGGCCTCTGGGAGGGCCCGATGGTCATCCAGGAGCCCGAATGGAGTCCAGCAGCCGCAAAACGGCCTTCCAATGGGCGCCGCCCACCCCCTCCGGCTCGCCTCCCTCCCCCTATAAATGAAGGGAGCGGGGGAAGGAGGAAGGAGAACAGAGAAGGAGGGAGGGAGAGAGGATAGAGGAGAGAGAAGAGAGAGAGAGAGAGAGAGAGAAAGGTGGGAGGGAGAGGAGAGAGAAGGGGAAGGGGAGAAGAGAGAGAGAGAGAGGGTGGGGGGGGAGGGAGAGAAGAGAAAAGGGATGGGAGAGATCGCGAGGGAGGGACGGGGAGAGAGAGAGAGAAAAGGGGAAGGGAGCGGAGAGAGAAGTAGGGGGGGAGAAGAGAGAGCGAGAGAGTAACGGGTGGGAGGGAGAGACGAGAGAGAGATGGATGGGAGAGGGGGGGAGGAGAGAAAAGGTGGGAGGAGAGGAGAAGAGAGTAGGGAGTGGAAAGAGAGAGAGAGAGGGAGAGAGAGAGACAAGGGTGGGAGGGAGAGAAGAGAGAGCGGCAGGGAGGGGGCGAGAGAGAGAGAGAGAAAGGGTGGGCGGGGAGGAGAGCGAGAGAGGGATGGGGGGGAGGGAGGAGAGAGAGAGAGCGGGGAGAGAGGGTGGGAGGGAGAGAGAGCGGGGGGAGGGAGGGAGGAGAGAAGAGAGAGGGAGGGAGGGGGGAGAAAGAGAGAGGAGGAAAGGTTGGGAGGGGTAGGACGAGAGGCGATGGAGAGAGAAGGAGGGAGGGTGAGGAGAAGATGAGAGAGAGGAGAGGGGTGGGTTGTGTGCAGGGTGGGAGCTGAGAGGGAGGGAGGAAGGGCTGAGAAAGGAAAGTTGAGACAGTGGCATGTGTTTTTTGCTGTTTTGTGGCCTTGCCTAGTCACTTCCATTCTTGCAAATATTGCTATTATTATTATTGTTGTTATCCTTTGGTATTCTCTTTGCAAAATCCCCCCACATGGACTTGCTTGCTCTTTTCTGGGTTGAGACAGTGTGCATGCATTTTTCCTGTGTTATGGCATTGCTGGTCCTAGTAGCTTCTTGCAAATATTATTATTATTATGCGGCTCTGCCCTCGGAGGGTGGAAACTCGGCCCCTGACATGTGGCTCCGCCCCTGGATAGTGGAAGCTCCGCCCTGGCATGCGGCTCCGCCCCAGAGGGTGGAAGCTCCACCCCCCGGCTTCAGCCCCCCAGTTGTCTGAGGGACAGCAACCCGGCCCCCGGCTCAAAAAGGTTGCCTACCCCTGATTTAGAGAGTCCAGCAAATTTTGCGTGTGAGTTGAACCAAAGTAATAGAGTGGCATTAACATTAAAAAATAGGAGAGCTTTGGTTGTATTCCATTGCTTTAGGATTGAGGCATGGAAAAAGCTGATTCCATGATACTTCTGGAGGGATATCTATCTCTATCTTCCAACCTACAGGGAATAATTAGAAAGGAGGAGAGAAAGAGTAATCTGACTTCCACCATAAACAAATGAAATAAAGGTAGAAAATATATGTGGCAGCATCTTTCCTTAACCTGTTGCTTGGAATGGTGTCAGTTACCTCTGAGGATGACATGCTTGTCCCTGAAATGTCATGTTGTGACCTCCACTTCCATATGCACTGCACAGAAATTATGAAGAAAAATGTAGGTATTGTGAACCAGTATTATGCAAGACTTATAAAGCACATGACACAGCCACAAGAAGTCCAGCACTAATAACCTAAAAGGCTGGAGTAGAAGTTAGGTGCAATGAAGACAGCCTTAAAGTCTGAAAACAGCAGCTGAATGTTGTCTATAATTGTAGGCAAGGAATGACTGTGTGTGTGTTGGAGGGAGAGGGGGAGGACTGGGATAGAGAAAACTGTTCTTTTACTATATCTGCCAAAAACCTGCTAACAGCTCTGTGTGATTTCGAGACTCTCACTCAATTTCTCCATCTTTAAATCCCAATACTTCATTTACACTGGCAGGGAGAGAAGGTATAAAACTTTTATGAAACACACTAGTGGCTTAGGTAATGTATCTCCAAAGAAAACGACTGAGAAAAATATTTAAGAGCTTTGTCCTTAGAAAATCATACTGTTATTGACAGGACAAGAGAACCTGGTTAAATAAGTGCCACATTTTAAGTTTTAAAACACCCCTTCTCCAAAATGCTATGCATGTCTTTTCTGACTCTCTCCCTCCCCTTCATCCTCTGAAGATTTTTGGCTTACACAGACCATGGTTCCCTGGAAACGTAAGTATCCCTCTGTGGAATTTTCCTTGCCATTCAGTCTATTGTGTGGCTGAAAGGTCTTGGAACTAGACATGTGATCACTGCGAAGCGGGAAGGAAGGGAAAGTCCTCTGTGCCTTGGGAAACATTCCCCAAATATCAAATGATTATCCAGATCAAATGGAGGTCCCACTTTATCCAGTTAAAGGCAACAGAGGTAGGCTAAGCCATCAAATGAATAACTCTCCTTTTTATTTTAAATTACCCAACAGGTAACATGGAAGGTAGGGAACAGTTCCCCATCTAACCTAATTTGCAGTTTTTTAAAAAAGCAGCTTATTGAAGCAGAATGCTTTGGGTAGCCATAGCAACAAGTCCTTTGTGTCTGGAAAAGAAAGCAAGTGTGGGTGTATGTTTCTGAAAAGAGTCTCCTGGACGGACATGATTCCTTCTGCATCTGCATTAAAAATAAAGTAGTCTTGGACCCAAATGATGCCTCTAAGGAGAGAGGGGTCTCTTTGCTGACTGGTTTTATGCAATGCTATTACCCTGAGGCAGTGTGTGTGTGGTAGGCAAGCTGGAGCTCAAGCGAACACACAGAACCTGTCCACCCCCTTGGACAAAAAAATCATTCTGTTCATTTAAATGGAGGCAGCGGCAGCTCTGTGCGCTTATTCCCTTTTTGTGTGGAGTGGCTCTGCCACTGAAAGAAGTAGAGAAAATCTTAGTGTTAACATTGCCACTTGGACTGAAGGTACAAGGTTTAGTTCCCAAATGTTACTAAAAGCTGAAAAGGAGAGTATTTTATTAGTACCGTGTTAGCAAAAAATTCAGTTCTTCGTAGTGGTTTTGAATCCAGTCAGTGTTTCCCTTTCTAAAAAAGTTGTTCAATCAGGCTAAAGTGGGATATTTGCACAAGAGATATATTTTCTTAAGCAAGGTTGCATATATATCTTAGCTACCCCTTATTCACCCCCACTTAGGGGCTCTTCAGACCACCCCTAAGGGATGGCACAATGCCACCCCTTTCCTAGCCGGATAGGGGCTGCAGCAACTGCATGCTTCAGCCTCGATCTGGCCTTTCTAGGGTGCGATAGCCACGGCTAGACAGCACTCCTTTGGCGCTGCATCGTATGGACGCAGCATGGGAGGAGCACCATGATGTTGTGCGCTGTGTGGAGCAATGCAGAGTCATGGTGCCCTGAGGGGCAGAGTCAGGGCATGCTTCATGTAGATGTGAGGCCCTGACTCCACCCCCAGCCTGGCCTTAATGGTATGAAGAGCCCCTGACTAAAAAAAAAATGCTTTGGTTTATCTCATGATAGGATAGATTTTTAGCTTTGCAGCAGTAGCCTGTGGAAAGGAGCCAGATATGTACCCCATTTCTGGTCTGAACAAGTGGTTTTCTTTAACAATGCATGCATTCTCCACTTATTGCTATCTGAATTAACCAACAACTACTAGTACTCTGCTGTCCCTACAAAGATAACATTTCAGCATGTATCAGAGAAAAATCTAGAAAAGGCTCTATATCACTCTAGCTTGAAATTTGGTCTAGGTAGTAGGCCTATGCAGACCTTCTAACTTAGTTTCATCCTCCAAAAGTGTTTGTATTTGAAAAAAAAAAGGTTAAAATAAATTTATCATTGTATTATTCCACCAGAATAGATGGTCTGAATGTCTGTAACAAGATTACTACACATTGGCTTTTTAAACCATGATTATAGCAATAAATAGCACCTTTCATGATACTTATTACACAAAGTTACTTCTGACCTACAGCTGATGTGTATTCCAAGTGTGGTTATGGGATATTTTTTCATTGACTGGGGAAACCTGTGAATGGCTGCCAATCATGTGGCAGTCCCAGGACTCCTCAAGTGTGAAATGACGATGCTGGGGCAGTTGAGAGATTGGCAGTCATATGGTTCACAGTCTCTTCCTCCCTCCCTCCCTCCCTCCCCCCCTCACTATTTTCAAGCAGCCTGGTGTGCTTTTTTGGGGGGGGGGGAGTATTTCTTTTCTTTAAAAAAAACACCTTAAAGTGCATTACCAGAACTGTGGAATGGCGTTTTAAAAAAGTAAAAAATGAAATAAACTGAAAGGCATTCTGGGTAGGGCATAGGACATGGAGGTGAGGTTAAGGGGGAGTGCAGAAGAGAGTGTGTAATGGCAGCAGCAGCCCCAGTTATACAATTGCAAAGACATGCAATAATGGCAGGTCACAAAATGCTATGTTTGTATGTTCATTAATTTCTGTGATTGTGGCAAGAATGCGGCTTGTGCAATAAAGCCCTAAGAGGAGTTAAAATCCTATTTGTGTATTGTAACAGTGTATTAAGAAGGTAGTGGCCTAATTTCCCAATTTGCTTATCAATAGACAGTGTATTCCATGGAGTCTATCCTGGCTCTCTTCCAGGCATGTTTGATGAGCCAAACATGCATCTTGTGTATCTGTCCCAGTTGACCCCTTGGAAGAAAAAGTATCTTTCCATCTGAATGCTACTGTAATGCAGTAGCAAGCAAGCAAGCAAGCAAGAAAAATCCCAATTACTTTGAATTTGCAAATACCATATTAACTCAACTATAACTTGATCTAATATACAAATTGAGGGCAGATTTTGGGGCCAAAATTATGCATTTTGATAAGACTCATGGATAAGTCAAGGGTAAAACATGTAACAAAAAATCTATAGGGACATGTAACAAAAGATCTATAGGATGAAGCAAAGAAAATGCCAAGGAACCTACAAAATTCCAGCAGGTATAACTATTTCTGCTCACACTAAAGGCTGGATGGAAGAGAGAAAAGAAGGGGGTCAAGTGCTTCCAGGACAGATTACACTCTTTCCTTTCACCAGAGGATGGTTCTCATATATATGACTAAAAGTACAGTACTTACATTGACCCATGGATAAGTCGACTCATGTTTTTGTGGTCAATTATTTGACTATAATCTCTAGACTTATACATGAGTATATAAAGTAATCTGCATGGTGACATTAACAAGCTATACTCTTTCAGTCATAGACAACCCCTCCCACACCCCCAAACTGCAATATGTGGATCACTGACCTATTTACTCTGCAGAGTGGTTGTATAGTTTTGATGAGATAATGGTAAGTGTTTTGTACATCCTAAGTATCTATATAAATACTTATTTGCTTCTTCATTTTAATTGGTTCACAGTGAAACTGCTATTGGAACCAATGTATTTTATCTAGACTGGACCTCCCCACTACTTCTGCTGCTACAGAGGAGATAAGAAGGACAAAGAGAGGCTCAGTGAGATTGTTTGCTCAGTGAGAAACCAATACAACCTACAAGAGCAACATGGATCCAGTTTTCCACTGTTCAGGTTGGTATTGCAGGTAAGCATGGACTATACAATTTGGATGTTTCTATCAAATCAAGCCATGTAAATGCATCTTTCCTTATCAAATATGGATACCTCCTATCCAATATGGATAATCATCCATACCTTTCTATCCTGCAATTTTATCCCAATACATTGGTCTACACTGATACAATAAAGATGTATGTCATCAGTTGATATTTATGCTGACCTGTTCAATTTTGCTGGTAATGAGCTTTTCAAATCGTACCACACAGACAGAACTGACAAGAGGTCACTGTACTTTCTCATACTTAGATGGATAAGTTTTTGTTCCATCAGAAAACACAGAAAGATCAATTTAAAACCCCTCTCCCCAGAAGAAAAACACAGAACTATTTATCAGTCATATTGACCAATAAAGAACATCAGCCTATATTTATGCTAATGTTAATTAAGGAGAATGTGTAAGATTATGAATGCCAGAATATATCATCAGTTCAGATAGTTTTAAAAAACATAATGCAAAAGTTGATTCAGACTCAGAAGACATCATCACTGCTGCTCAAGTGAGTTTATTGTTCTTGTTCTCCGTCCTCTGTGCTTCAGCATATTTTTCCTTCCTGCTGTTTTTATGTCTGTATTTTGTAACTGCTGCAGTAAACTATGGGCTCTTGCTGGTGAAACTGAGCAAACACATTTCAGGTTCATTGTTAAAGGTATCTTTCCTCACTTTTATTGCTTGCTGTGAGGCACTTATTCCATCCCAACTGCAACATGGCTGGTCCTTTTGATCTGGATCTGAAACACAGAAGAAATACAGCCAGTTCAGTGACAATATGATGTGTAGTATATACTTGTGTTTTGTTTTTTTAAAAAATAAGTTTCAATAATAGTATTTCTGCAGACAAAGAGAGGCTGAGTTGTTTGCTCAGTGAGAAACCAATACAACCTACAAGAGCCACATGGATCCAGTTTTCCATTATCAGCTAGTTTTTGGCTGGCTGACAATGTGCCTTCTCATTTTACTTCTGCTTTTGATCAACAAATCCCTATCATTTTTGCAGCAATGAGATCAACTGTTCCAGAGGCTTCCAGGGACCAGGTCATTTGGCAAAGAATCCACTTGAAAGAGCATGAAATACAATTAATATTAACAAGGAACTTGGCTTGACATGATATGTTCCCTGTTGTGTTTGCTGTCCACTGTAAGGTTTCTGAGAACCTCTACTTGAAACCACCTAAAGGGAGCAATTCTATGCTACCAGGGAGGGCAGCTGAGTGCTTGTCACATGCTTCAGATGACCCTCTTTGCAGGTAGAAAGGGAAGTCCATGGGCAGAGACCTTTCCTATTAGTTGCTATTATATACTATTAATTTGGCTTCAGCATATGTCAAGCCAAGAAATAAGGTCTTGACTGCATGGGACAAATACCATGTCCTTCTCCACATCCCCACAGTGATCAGTCCAAACAATGCTGGACCCAATCGTTGAAACTGGCACGAACTGTCCAGATGACATCTGGCCAGTTCAGCACCAAACCCACAATATGTCCTGCTTAAACTGAATTAAGAAAACCCACATTTTGCTCCAGAAGATTAGGAACACTCCAGAGCAACGACAGGTCGCTGGTACAATAGGTAAGGGGGGAACATCAGGCAGGGACGTAGCCAGGATTTTGGGAAGGGAGGGTCCAGACTAAGTGCCACCATTATAATGGGGCTTGGGTGTGGCAGTGCAGTGGCGCACGCCATTCATTGTATCTAATGGAAGGGGGGTCCAAACCCCACAGACCCCCCTGGCTACGTCCCTGCATCAGGTCAGTTTTAGGCCCAGAATACTCTGGGCTGCTCCCTGAGGATTCTGGCGCATGGAGACACCACCTAAGAGGCCTTAAATAGAAGAACCTGTTATTAACAGCTCTACTCAGATCTTTCAGAGTCAGGGCTGTGGCTTTCTCGATTCAGTCAATCCATCTGTAATGCCATCTTCCTACAGCCTTCAGCTTTATTAAACATTATTGGTGAACTTTACCTCTCCATGCAGCAAGAGAAAGCTCTGTTATTCCTTGCTTGACTACAATATTCCATAGATGCGGGGAGGAGAGAGGACAGGGCATTTCGGGCAGGGACGTAGCCAAGGGGGGGTCCTTGGGGTCCAACCCCCCCTTCCGTTAGATAAAATGAATAGTGTGTGCTGCCGCACCGCTGCACCCAAGCTGCATTATAATGGTGGCACTTAGTCTGGACCCCCTTCCCAAAATCCTGGCTACATCCCTGTTTCGAGACGTGTCAGGAGAGGCCTTGGATTTACTGGATCATGTGCCTAACATGCACTCAGACAGGCCTTGGACTAGCGTTGGACCTATATAGACAGGCCAAAATAAAGCTGCTTCGGGTCACTTTGGAGGTAAGCTGTTTACAATGATGCATGCGTCCTAAAGTCAGAAGCAACGCCAACGCCATGCTCTGGTCCTAAGGACTGGAGCATGGCTTTGGCGCGGCTTCCAGACTCTTAGGACGCATGCATCATTTAAACAGCACACCTCCAAAGTGACCTGAAGCAGCTTTATTTTGGCCTGTCTATATGGGGCCATAGTTAATTCTATCCCTTTTGGTTTTGCACAAGAGATTAAAAAAAAAAAAGTAACCAAGAAATTGGTTAAATACTTTCCTTTCCAGCCCCAGCCTCTATAATAGGGTTACTATATTTTGAAAAGCTAAAAAGAGGACACATTTACCAACTGATTATTTCAAACCACCTATTGCTATGATGACTCTTTAAATGTCACTATTGTAAAAGCCGTGATAATTGCTACTAGAAATATACCTAATCTTCATTGTATTGACATAACAACAATTTTGCCTCCCCCCTTCCCTGCCTTACTTGCTCCACCAAGCCACCCTGTTCCATCACACCCATGTGGCTGGAAGCTGTCTAAAACACCTCCCTTGGCTCGCTCACTTTCCACTTCAGGGTTCTGATCTCCTTTTGATTTTAACAATCTGCCCAAATAGAAATTTGAGCTCTGAGAAAGAGGACATGCCCAGGACAGGAGGATATATGGTGCCCCTACTAAGGAGTCAGAAGGGCTCTGTATGTAGTAGTGCCTCAACTGCAGATTCCAGGTAGTTATTACAGCTTTGCCTGTGGATAAATCCTACAGCTAAATTTGGATATAATCTGTTAATTTGGGTTTAACAAAGAAATGCCAATTCAGTGGGTCCTTGTTATCCACTGGGGTTTGGTTCCAGGATCCCCCGTGGATAACAAAATCCATGGATGCTCAGGTCCCATTAAATATAATGGCATAGCAAAATGGTGTCCCTTATATAAAATGGAAAATGGAAAATCAATGTTTACTTTTTGGAATGTATATTCTTTTTGAATATTTTCAAGCCATGGATATTTGAATCTGTGGATAAAAAATCCATGGATAAGGAGGACTGACTGTTCTTTGTAAAATAACATAATCAATATATTACTTTTGGGGGTTAGGTGTAAGAAGTAGTATTTACTCCAGAAGTAGACATTTAAGAGGTGGAGGCTATTTGCCCACCTGTGTGACCCCCTCCAAGGGTCCCAAAAACAGAAAATTGGTCTCTGGACCTGTGGAGGTTACCCACCCCAATTTACATGATACTTCAAAGCATTGCTGGGAGTGGAGCGACAATGTTAAGGATTTCTGAGGCGTTCTGAGGTTGTTGGGCTTTTTAAAACAAATACTTCTGTAGACCAACAAATAACTATCATAAAAGGTAACACATTCACTTAAGAAATAACATTTGTGAGCTCTGACTGACATTTTATACAATCACAAAACTGACCTTACTCTAGACACCAAAGTACACAAGAGGGGATTCTTGCAGGTGCAAGCTCTTTCATGAATAATGGCAGTCTTTAGAGTGAAATTGGGCAAAATCCCTCAACCTCACTTAGATTGGCATTGAGATTAAAAGGAGCAAAGCAAAAACCCTGACTTCCCTAGCTCCAATCTTCTGAATAACCCCTCTGTCCATGAGCTAATCTTCAGTGGGTGTGGACTGGTATGTGTCTGTTGAAATGGATGAAACTTTGCTGATCTGTATCTGCTGAGGATGTGAACCTAGGCACATTTATCACATATTTCAGCCCCAAGAGAAGACGTGATGATGGGCAAGCAGCCAGCTTTGCTAATCTATCCAATCTCTCTATTAGAGATTTTCTAAAGGCAAAAGTATTTAACTAAGGTTGGACAGAGCCCAGAGAGTTTAAACAAGTTTATCTTGCAGCCTTTCATCAAACGGCTTTGGAACAAGGTTCAGTAGTTATTAGGATTTAATCTATCTTGAATTTTATAAATTGTGGCCTGGTTTAGACAATACCTTCTCCATGTTTTAGACTGCCATATTTTTGCTTGCCTAGTGGGCCTATATCTTGCCATCCATGCACCCATCCATGGGCATATCATTTGAATGCATGTATCTGTGCATAATATCCAAGTCACATATGCTTGAATGCCATGATGGATATCTCAGTTACAGTTTGACCATGCAATGACCTAGACCATACAATAATAGAATCATAGAGCTGGAAAAGACCTCAAAGATAATCCAGTCAAATCTCCTGCCATGCATGAATACATAATCAAAGCACCCTCAAGAGATGGCCATCCATCCTCTGTTAAAAACCCCCAAAGAAGGAGATTCCACCACATTCCAATCTAGACCTACAGAGGTTGTATTTTATGTTTATACGCCTTATTAAAATATGTGTGTGTGTGTGTGCGCGCATGGCTGTCTGGTGGCTTTGGACACAGGATGGGCAGGATTGCTCTTGGAAAGCAGTTGTTCCTCTCTTGTAAGAATCTATAGGAAACAGGCTGTTGAGGCTTATAGCCACTTGTAGCCAACATAGCAATATGGGAAGGCTAGGGTTTGAAGGACCCCTTGGAAGGAGATGTTGAAGCCAGTGTTGAGGGTACCCAGACAAATGAAAAGATAAGAAATATCCAGAGAAGCAACCAAGAATAGTAAAAATATTCCAGGTGATAATGAATTACTGCAGATTGCATCTTCTTGTTTGGTAGAGAGCTTAGCTTAAAGAGAAGTGTTTGCTGCTACTAATTGCACAGCAAGGTGACAGAGGTCTAGGCAAATATGTGCTCCAGCAGGCTGGATTTCTTCAGCTGATCATTCAACTAAGCTCCATTGTAGTAGCAATGTAAAGCAAAGTTTCTCCAAGGACCCCCCTCCCCAGGGCAACATGCACCTAGATGAGACAACTGCTATTGTTCATGAACAAAGCATTGAAAAATGTCAACAAAGCTGGGTAAAGATGCAGATTTAAGGTAGAGGAATGGTCTCAAAGGGACTGATGAATTGAATGGAATTAGTATGTCAACTGGAACTTTTGAGAGAGGGCATCATGTGGACACTGGAGGAAGAAAGGGAGCCAGTATACTTTAAAAAAGAAAACAAAAATACAGCACTTCCCTTCTTTGTTTGACTCCATAACACTATCAGCTTGATCTCCCAGTCAGTAAAGTAGAGCACTCTACCAGACTAACTAGTTCTTTGCCAAAGTACAGATTCTAGCCTGAAGTTCTTGTCTTGTTCAGGTATTGGAACTGATATTTATTGGCACTTTGGAGCTCAAAAGAACAACATGCTACAAATCTCACAAAATTAGGAACAACTTCAGGATGTGCAAATTCTAATTACGGAGTGAACTTGTATAGCTGATGATGAGGAGAGACATGCACATTTCCCTTGAGATGCTGGGATGGTTGTAGAACTAAGATGAGCAAAACATCACCCTGGCAACTGGATTTTTTTGCTTCCCTAACTCCATTTCAACTCCCTGAGAAACTGTTCTTAAGAGCTGGAGTTCTCTGAAGAGTGGCATGTGAAGGGGCACCAGAAATTTGGAAGAAATGGGCAGTGCTGTCTTGTGCAAGTGGAAGCGCCTTTTTGCTTACACAACACAACCTGATGGGATGCAAGCCATAATGGGATGCAAAGCTTCATTCTGCAGAATGTCAAAGAGATTGCACTGAGCAACATTACTTCTCAATAACATCTTAATCCATGCTAATTTGGAACAAATATGTTCTGTCTGATCCCCACATTACTTGTTTCTGTAAATACCACTAGAGGTGTTTGCACTTGGCATTAAATGCTGTGTATAGTTTGTGCTCCAAGAGTGTTTTTATCACTAAAATTAATACTGGTACATCATAAGGTAGCTGTTAGCCTGCCTTACAAGAAATAGTTGTTTGGTCAACTTTTTCCTAAATCCTTTAATCCTGGGAATTGTCTCACATCTATTCCACTCTCATTAGACCTTTTAAAAATATCTGTCAAGGGGATTTTTTAAAAAACGTTTTCATAAGAGAGCCATCTTATTATTAACTTTTCACATTCCTGTCTATTTAACATTCTGCAGCAGGGGTAGGCAACCTGTGGCCCGCGGGCCGGATGCGGCCCGGCAAGGCCTTGGGACCAGCCCCAGCCTGGTCCTGCCGCCGATTGCCGCCGGGGCCTTTGGCCTCTCGCGCGTGGGGGCAATTTCTATAGATGCCTCAGAAACATGCATTTATATTAACATTTTTTTAAAAATCAGCAATTTTTTTTGCGTGTCCTCCACTTTTTTTAAAAAAAAGTGTCCACCATTTGAAAATGTTGTCCTACATTTGTCCCGGTTTATTTATTTATTTAAATTGTTTTAAAATTATTTAATTATTTATTTTTTGGCTTCGGACCCCCAGTTGTCTGAGGGACAGCAACCAGTCACGAGGCAAGAAGGGGTGCATTAGTTCATAAGGCATGTTGAACAGAGAGAACAAGGAATTGCTGAAATAGCAGATGAGAAGTGCTGCTGTGTAGGCAGCCATACAAAAGGGCTAGAAAGAACATTATGGAATGTTTAAATATTTTCTGAAGACACCTCCCCTAAAAATGGATCATTTAAAGCACATCAAGGGAGAAATGAGCTGGGTGAAATATTGTGTTTCAAAGGGTTGTTCATGCATGGGTCTTTGACCTTTCTTATTTAAACTTCACAACATGCATGCCTTCATCCAATCAATCCAGGTTCTATTCCTGACATTGCAGAATGAAAACAATCCTGTTGATGTTTGAACTCTGAAAATTAAAAACAACAACAACAACAACAAACAGTTGGATGCAGTTCCTTTTCTCCATCCATTTCCCCAGACTCACGATGTTGCTTTGATCATGAGCATGTCATTTCTGGTGCCATGATGATACTAATGTGGGTTACTTCTCTTTCCCCAACCCTTCATCTTCTACTTTCCCCACTTACTCATTTTAGTCAGATTGATTTCCATTCATCTAACAGCAAGGACTGTCATCAGTTGAACAATAAAATGAACCAGATTTTTATTGGTCATCTTTGTACATGTTCACACATATGTCCACTTTCTGTGAGTGTGGGTGCGTATGAGGGAGGGAGGGAAAGAATATACAGTGCACCTGTGCCATGCGTGGGTGCACTATATGTGGCTTTCAGCTTATGCAGAAGCCGCACGGCAATAGAATGAATGGCGCCTGTGCCTGTGGCGTACACACATCACCGCGCCACAGCCTCATTATTTTCAGTGGGGCGCAAGCATACACGTTTTTTTGGCTTACACCAGGGGGATGGTCCAGAATGGATTGCCCGCATAAGATAAGGCTCCACTATACATATACAAAAAGAGAAAGAATACTTTCAAACTGTAATATACAGCATCATAACCCTGTGTAATCTCAACAAAGTAATCACATTCACTATTCTGAAAATATTAACTCACACTATTAATTTGTGCAAAGAATGGGGTTGGTGTTCAAATACAGTGCACAGAACTTTTCTTCTTCTGTTTCTTACTTGGTGGCACAGGAGCCTCAAATTTTGCATATGTATACTCATGGACACTCATACATGGATATTCACACTTATCGATGTATAACTATAAACAGGTACCAGTAGGTACCTTTTTTTTTTAACTTGCAAGATGGTTCATTTTCCAAGATGACACTTATGGTTTTAAGCATCTTACTAAATTATCAAGTGCAATCTTGTCTTGCACATCCTATAGCCATGGTGGTGAACATATGGCATGTGTGCCAGAGATGGCACGCAAAGCCATTGTTTGTGGCATGGGGAGGGTGGTGAAGAGGAGGAAAAGCTGTGTGCCTGTTCCTCCTCGTTCCCATCTGGGGCAGCTGAAGGCTTGGGAGGCAGGGGAAGAGGAGGAACAGGCATGTGCCTGTTCCTCTTCTTCCCCCCTCACTACCCAAGCTTTCAGCTGTCTCTGGAGAGGCAGCTGATAGCCCAGGAGGGCAGGGAGAAAAAGTCCTGCGCTGGAAGTCCGGCACCCTAGGACAGATGACTCGCCCCAGAAGTCCCGCTCCCGGCACCAGGTAACACCCAATGCCAGAAGGCCTTTTAGTTTGGGCACTCAGTCCTAAAAGGTTCACCATCCCTGCCCTATACCCTTTATTTCTACAATTCTACTGAGAAGATGAGAGCTAGTGTGGTGTAGTGGTTTGAATATTTGACTGTGACTTTGGAGACCAGGCTTTAGTTCCCAGATCAGCCACAAAACCCACTGGGTGACTTTGGGCAAGTCACATGCTCTCAGCCTCAGTAGAAGGCCATGGCAAAACCTCTGAACAAGACTTGCCAAGCAAACCACATGATAGGCCTGCCTTAGTGTCACCATAATTTGGAAACAACTTGAAAGCATACAACCACCACCACCACCACCACAACAAAAACAAGAACAACTGTGAAGATACATATTTTCACTACAAGATGCACAGCTGGAAAATAGGATGGACATTTCATTTATTCTTTTTAGCTACATTTATACCTTTTCTTTCCATTAAAAATGTCCAAACAGCTCAATTATACATTTAATTACTACTATAATTGTTTTTCTGCTTATTGAATACTCACCTCATTCTTGCATGATTTTTGCTTTTTCTAGACTTAAGCATACCCACATTTCTCCTCACCCCTGAATGTGGCCTTCTATTTATTGACTTTTGAAAATTCCCATAGCCTAGAACTATTTGTCTTCCTTAGAGTTAATAAGGCAAAAGCAAGGGATTATATCCAGATACCCCTGCAGTGCACAGAATTATATTTTCTTATTAATATTATCCCTAGAGAGCCAATTTAGATGAAAGTTATATTAAAAGGGCCACAAGGTAATAACGTGCTGCAGGTATATTATTAGAGGTAAGCTAATAGTAAAATACAATTTATATATGAACACATTTCTACAAGTATTAAATTCCAAGTACACAGTTCTATATTAGTAAGTCAACAAAGCATTTTTGTTTCTAGACAACATGTTTAAATCTAAATAAAAGTACATATTTAGATTTTTATATAAACAGTACTATCATTACTGCTAATAGTAATTATTAGTACTACTGTTAGTTCAGCTACTATAGTAATAATAATTGCAAAAACCTCAAGGTTATCTTTTTGTGCAACCCCAAAGGAATGGATTTTCTTAAGTGCAAGGTAACATACAGTTAAGAAATAAAATACTCTGTTTTCCTTGAACAAAGGCCATCCTTCACATTTCATTTGAACAGACAATGTGCTCTCTATTATAGCAGTGTGCAAGGATCAAAATGTCTTCAAATATAAACCAGTTTAGCATCTACAGAACCATCTATAAAGTATGCAATAGCACTAAAAAAATATCATTCGCCTAGTCATACTTTGCTCCCTTTTAAATAATATTCTGCCTCTCAAGCAATTCTTTTGCATCTCTTAATGTCTGATGTATTCTATGGACAGTCATTGTGACGGAAATGGACATAAAAGACATATTAATATTTATTTTGACTTGTTCTTCTCTATTTGTAGATGAGAACTAAAGTAATTTTATCCAGCATGGATGAAAAACTTGCTATTTGCTTCAGATATAAACTGGAAGGAAAGCTCTTTGTTGAGCTTTTCTTCCTCCTTTTGGTCATATTTGGCCAAGGGAAGAAGGAGATCCTGTGGCAATGCAGTATGTGCCAGAGAGTTCTTCGAGAGCTGTCAGATGTATACTTGATAAAGTGCTCATCTACAATGAAATATACTCATAATTTTCTGCAAGGAAATATACTCATAATTAGTAAAAGTATGCTGCCTTATTCCATATCCCCAGTAAACATACAAACAGAGAGGCCATAATACCCTATCCTTAGAAAGTAGGAGGAGAGCTCTACGTATTCCTCCTCATCCCTACACACTGGCTGCTAAAACAATGGAGCAGTTAACAAACACTTTTACCAGCAGTGCCAGTAGTACGATTATCAAATATGTTTAGCTATAACATAGAGAGGGACCATTTGGGGCAGCACATTGGGTTACATATCAGTTACAGACATGGCCAGAGACTAAAGTGCCTCCATCAGTCATATAAGTAATATCAAAAGGTTTGGTGACACCTGGTGTGTGTATGTGTGTGGGGGGCTGTCGAGGAGGGGCAGCAGTGGCCTGCTTTAGTCTTGCTCATCTGCTGCTGCTGCCTTGGCTTTGTCCCCAGAGGGCTGGTGAAGAAGCCATGAGGAACTCTGCTGCAGTGGGAGGAGGCCCCCATCAGGTACCATCCCTTCTCTGGAGTATCACCTGGTGTGGTCCAAACTCCCTGCACCCACCGAGTGATATCACTGATTCATATAATTAATGTGAAATTTCGCCAGAGTCAGCAGAAACAGAAAATCTTGAAATGATGGTTCTTCACTGAGCCAGATTCACACACCTGTCATTCTCCTGTCAGGAAAGATGGGGAGCAAGCAGAGATGCCAAAACTGTTTTTAAGGTGAAGGAGGGTCAACACTGGCAGAAAGGTTGTCATTAATTTTTCCTACTTGAAGGTACTTGCAAGGGGACAGCAAATTACTTTTTTCATCCATTAACATTCAAGCACCCTTAAATCCGAAAACTCATACAAGCACAATGTGTACACAGAAGCACCCTCCATGTGTTCATTGTACCTTGTTGTTGTTGCATGCCTTCAAGTCATTTCTAGCTTATGGCAACCCCAAGGCAAATCAATTATGTGGTTTTCTTGGTACGATTTGCTCAGAGAAGGTTTACCATTGCCTGCCCCTGAATCTGAGAGCATGTAACTTGCCCAAGGTCACCTAGTGAATTTCAACCCTTGATCTCCAGAGTCATAGTCCAAAACTCAAACCACTATGCTATATTGATTTCCAAGTAAATGTGCATAAACTAGGGACCTTCTCACATGGGGGAAATCGGGCAAAATTGGAGGTTTAAACAGGAATTATCCCATGAAAATAAGATTTTCACACAACGTCACTGGTAAACAGGCAGTAAACAGACAATAAACAGCAACAAATAAACAGACAATAAACAGCTAAGCTAAGGCTGACCCCATCCAGTTTCAGATATCTAGGGGTCTTAATAACAAAGGTCCTGTGCCAGATTGTGCCCTGTAATTATAAACCCCTTATGAAATGGCTGAAGAAGAAACTACGACAGTGGAAGTCCTTTCACATTTCTATGTTGGGGTGAGTAGCATTACTTAAGATGGCTGCATTGCTCAAAATTTTGTTCTTTTTTCAGAACATCCCTCTCTGTCCTCCCAAGCAATTGAATCATAGAATATTTTGATACGTGGCACTCAGAGATAAGCCAGTTTATTTTTGAAGGTAATATACCCGGCTTCTCCAGGAGTGTTAGGCATGGCACTTTGCAAAATGGCAGCCTAGGGTTGCCTGAATTAGAATTTTATTTCAATGCCTTCCAAATCAATAATGGTGGTGTACAGACCGTCCCTTTGGGGACATTGAAATAAAATGGTACAGCAGGGTTTTTTTTTATGGTGAGAGACCTATTTGTACATGGTAGACCCAGGTCCAGAGAGTGTCTAATCAAGGCCCTTTCCCCCTCTGAGCCCTCTTGCATGCAATTGAATCAAATTGCATCCTTTTTAGCTCAGCTCATTAAGAGGAAAGAACTCTCTTGCTCACTTACTCTATTTGAATGCATGTGTATAAACGAAGATACTTGCATTAAAGGCAGAGTGGCAAAAATATATAAGTGGATGCTACATGAGACTTTCAGTTGTGGGCTGATTCATAAAGTGCAGTGGGAGGTGGATTTAAACATTCAAATAACAGATTCAGAGTGGCTTAAAATCTGGAACACTCCCCCATATAAATCTAATTCTACAGCCCTGAAAGAAACCACTCTTAAAGTTGTGCATAGATGGTACCTCACATCACTACAACTTGCACACATTACTAAGAACCCCACCTCATGCTGTTGGAGAGGGTGTAGTAATAGAGGTACCTTCCTGCACATGTGGTACGATTGTCCAAGTGTATTTGCATTTTGGCATTCAGTAGTTAACTTAGTTTCAGAAATCACTGATCAAAAATTGTCCCTTCTTCAGAACTTTTATTGCTTTCAGTGTTTTTTTAATGAAAACAAGACATTGCACAATAAAGATATTATTGCATTTTTGAAATTGCCGGGGCTTGGAAAACTGGAAAGGTCAATATGACTGATTGGTGGCCTCGATTTTGGAATTTTTGGTTTATGGAAAAGCTCACTGATCAATCTAGAAGGTAGCGGGGGTGGAATCTTCTTCTGCCTTTTGAAGAATGATGGTCCCCACTTATATCTTATCTCAACAACATAGGAGCAGAAGTGAGTCTTCCTTTGTAATATGATGCCCTTTCGATGACTGAATGGGTGCAAAGAAGGTATCTCTGTGTTCTGAATCCATTCCTGTTTTTACATAATGTTGCCCTTTTACATTCCATATGACCTTGAATTTTTGAAGCTGGTTTTTAAGGATCTGTATTTTAGCTTGTTTTTAATAATAATAAAAGAATGAAAAAAAAGCAATGTCAAACTGCATTAATTTTGTAGTGTAGATGCAGCCAGAATTCCATGAAACAGTCACATGGATTGGATTGCATGAAGTGCACTGTATTTTAAAATAACATTCAGTTATTTTAAAATGCTATTTAATATATGTCTTCCTCAAATAACAATATATAATTGCAGAATTATTCTATCTATATGAAATACTTAATAATTAAAAGCATAATAATTTCAGAGTCGTAAAATTATTACTTATTTTAGAAAAAAGGAGAAGTTTCCAATACTGAAAAGAGATACAGTATTTGCAGCAGTGGCTTTTACATGGAACTGAATACTGTACTTTAAACAAAGGATTCTCCCTGTGAGCTTAATATCCCTCTGCCACAGCAACATCATAATCCATATTGTTTTGGAACACCATGAGACAACCCATTATAACAATGCACTCTAGAGAATAAAATCCTAAACTGGTTGGTGGAAGGAGGTGGGTGGGATTTGACAGAAATTGGGACATAGAGCTGCCAGACCCATCTCTTGTTACTCAAGGGTAATTTATTATTGTAAGCAAGATCTCCATCTGAATGTTAACATTTGCTGAGGGTTCTGTTTTTTTATAAGTTTGCTGTATGTGGGTGGAAGGGACTTCTTTGTGATTTTGAAGGAAGATGGACCCACTGACTTTTTTATGTGCCTTGTTTCTGTTATCCTAGATAGTTACAGCCAGTGGCAAATGTTCTCCTCCCTCACAAAAATCTCTCAGACTTCTTTCCTTCCAATAAAATCTTACTCTGTCTCCTGATTTATTTGTTTTTGCCACTGACCTCTTCTCTTCTCCATTTCAGATAACAAAAACTGGAATACTTCCAATAACCTGACATTATTAAAGTAATGTTTAGAAATGTTGATAATGCTAAGATACATGGCTTCTGGTAACCCATAGGACAGAGATATGTAGAGTCACAATAAGTGGCCTGTGCATGCAACCTTACAATTGCTGTTGTGTGCATGATAATGTTAAGATACACAGCTTCTGGGGACAGAGATACATAATGGGACAGAGATACATAAAGTTACAATAACTGACCTATGTATGAGACTTCACGGTTGCTGTTCTGCGCATTATGTGACTTCATTCCCACACATTAATAAAAAGGCTGGACAGCACTCTTGCAGAGCAGACAAGTCAGTCAAAGCAGTTCAGCACACACTTCCAGATAAACAACTTTTTCATTCCTCCCACCTTCCTTCACTGCCAATATGAATAGCAAGCAAAGCTCACTCAGAGCTCTTTCCTTATATATTTCATATTTTATCCTTTCTCCTGATGTACTAACATTAGCGTATCTAACAGATTGTTGCTGTTACATGGCTTTGGTGGGGTAATTTAAGAGCCCTTTGCTTATGGCTTGGCTCATGCAAGAGAAGGTGGTGCATACATAATATAGGAGTTAGTACGTATTCAACAAGGCACCCATCATTGTGTAAAGAAAACCCAAAGCAGAACAATGGGTGGGAGACATGAAGGATTAGAACAAGCTATTCATAGTAATTTTCAGTGATATCTTGTCAAAAGATATCCTAAATACAGGCATAAAATAGGGTCACACTTCTTGTTGTTACATGCTTTCAAGTAAATCTTCCATCACCAGTCCATCTGCAGATACCAGCAGTTGTGGAAGTCCACTTCTGTTTATTTTTGTTTATTTTTTCTAAACTTATTTCCCCCCTTTTAGAGACAAAACCAGGAATGTAATGACCATGGACCTTAGTTTATAAGAGGCCTCTTTTTAAAAGAATTGATTATTACTTTCTGGAGTGCAGGTCTTTATGCTTTAATCCAGATGATAGAGAGAGAGAGAGAGAGAGAGAGAGAGAGAGATGAGGGCTCCATAACACATCACAATGGAGGGGCAGGAGCATATAATCCACCCATGTCTAACATTAGATACACACACACGTATACCTATCCATAATATTCTCCAAAAAGAGGGCCATTATGGAAAATGTACACAGTCAGAGCAGTCAAAGTAGGAAATGACATATGCCCTCAGCACATTTTTAAAAAAAAAAAAAAAAATTGGCTCAGCTTCAGTAGGAGGTGCAGAATGTGTCTGATGGAGGCAATTGCTTTGGTGCTTGCTTGGAAAATCAAACACAGTGCCTCTTTTGATGCTTGCTTTGAGAATATGTTTTGGGTCAAGGTGGCACCTGCTAGACGAAAAGATACTACTTGTGATTCACTTTTTGATCAACCGTTGTAAATGGTTTCTGAAAGTCTCTCAGCCCTCTGTGAATTGTGTGTGCTCATGATTTGGCTTGGGACTTAATCATCTTACAGGCTCCTCTATGTAACCAACATATAAATCAGTAATACAGTCAGCCCTCTGCATCCACTGATTTATTTTATCCATGGATTTAAGCATTCACAGTTTGAAAACATTTAATATATATATATAAATTCCAAAAATATAAGGGACACCAGTTTACTACCCCATTATATTTAATGAGACTTGACAAAATTCATGGATTTTGGTATCCATGGGGGTCCTGGAACCAAACTCCAGTGGATATCGAGGGCCCACTGCATGTCTGTATGATCAATATCTTTGCTCTAATATCTTTATTAATTTTTTCAAACAAATTAAAAAGTTCACATGCTATATCATTACACAAAGTTGTCTTCTCCTGCTAATGATCTATCATCTCATACAGAAAAATTCCATTCTTTACCTTCTTCTGTCTTTGTACTTCCAGTTTCTGATGTCCTTTATGTGTTACTTACCTCATTTCTTCTCAATTCTTGCTTGCATTCATACATTCCACATATACATATACATATATAATGTCCCTATTTACATTTTCTCTTCAATACAATTCTCCTAATCAATAACAAAAGAAATTGCTGAAGGCATGTCAGTGTCAGAAACTCTGTATTAACTCAGGTAGGTTCCAACTAGCACACTGCCATGAAGTGAACAAACAACAGGAGATTTAAGGGGATATTTAGAGAGGGTGAAGGGTTTAAGCCATTTGGGTATGGGTAGCAGAAAAAAATACATTACAAGCTTCTGTATGGACAACTAATAAAATAAAACTTTTATTTTTATCCCGCTTTTCTGTGACGAGACAATCAAAGCGGCTCACAACACATTAAAATATCCACATTGAACACTATGTGCCAAATTCCCCCCCTTAAAACATGATACAATTAAAATTGAAAGTTAAAATATCTGTTAATAACACAACAAAAATATAACGAGGACAGAGCAGTGGGCTAATACATGATGTGAGGGGTGATCATTCTGTGGCCGGAGACTTTTATTCAGGAAAGGCCTACCAGAAGAGATCCGTCTCAACAGCTTTTTTAAAGCTGTCTAAGCTGGCAATTTGACGGATCTTGTCCGGCAGGCCATTCTATAGTCTGGGAATAATTGCTGAGAAGGCCTACTTGGAGGTAGCAATTAGTCTGGATTTTAAATGCTACAATAGATTCCTCCCGGAGGACCTGAGGGTGCAGGGCAGATTATATGGGAGCAGGCGATCCCTCAAATAGGTTGGACCCAAGCCATGTAGGGCTTTAAATGTTATAACTAACACCTTGTACTGTGCCCGGAAACTAATAGGCAGCCAGTGAAGAGATTTTAGGACGAGTGTTATTCGGTCACTCATATTTTTTCTGGCAACCAGCCAGCACTAGCTGAAGTTTCCGGACTAGGCACAAGGGTAGCCCCATGTAGAGTGCATTACAGAAATCAAGTTGTGAAGTTACCAGCGAATGTACTACAGTTTCTAGGTCCTTTACTTCCAGGAAAGGGCATAGCTGGCATATCAGCAGAAGCTGATAACAGGCGCTCCTGATCGTCTCATTCATCTGATTTCTCATGTGAAGCAACGGATCTAGGAGCACCCCCAGACTGTGAATACAGTCCTTTGTGGAGAGCGTGACCCCATCCAGGACTGGAGGTTGTAACCCTATACCTAGTTTGGGGGCCCCTACTGTAAGTACCTCTGTTTTGTCTGGATTCAGCCTGAGTTTGTTTTCTCTCATTCAGCCCATTACTGCCTCAAGACACTGATAGAGGAAAGAAATGCCATCTGTCATTGTAGCTGCTGTTTATATAAATAAACAATAAGCATGCTCAGCTTCCACAGTCTTCCCATTCCAGGGCTTTCTCCATAGTCCCTGAGTAATATTTGCTCCAAATTGTACAAATGGCTCCCCTCTGAATCCACATGGGTTCTTCACCTGCCTTGACAGGCCTGCTTTTGAGCTGAGTCCATCCATTACCTTACCCCCTTCTTACCAAGAAAGCAAGATTATGATCATAGCAGAATCAGCTGGGAATGTTGTTCCAAAACTGCATCTGCACTGCAGAAAAAAATCTGGGTTTGTCATGATTTTAACTTACATGGCTCAATGCTATGGAATTTCCAGAATTTCATAGCATTGAGCCATGGCAGTTAGTGGTCCAAACAGGATCCCCCCCCCCACAGTACAGATGCAGCCTATGATTCTACAAATCCATTACACCTCCTTTATAGGTCCATGTGGGATAACTTCCATTGTGAAGCACAAAATGAGCTCCAAACACTCTTATTCTGCCCTCTTCCATTCCATACTCAATACCCACTATTATATTCCCAGCATGTTAGAGCAAGACAGAAACAAAAACATTTTGTCACTTTTGATTTAGAAGAAGAAAAGAAACGGCTGGAACATGTACACTTGTAAACTCAGTTATATCATGACTAAAAGACAGTGTCTAGTTTTGATACTCTGGCGCTAAATACGGTTACTTGGAAATAAGCAGCAGTTTGTCATAGACAAGGATAACATATATTTAAAAATAAAAATGATAAAATTAGCATTTGTGACTACATAGATGCCCGAAGAGCGGTCTCCTCTTTTTGCACTCTCTTGATATGAATCTTGTTCATGTATTAATCTGATGTGTGTTCAGCCAAAACTGCAGTCCAAGACAGATGTGTGCATGCAAACCTCACTTCAAGATCTCACTATGCATCCAGAAATAATTTGAACTTGGTGTATTGGACATGAAGATTTGAGGACAGCTCTGTAAATGTGTGATGGCTGAATGTGGTTACCTCTGCCAACAGCTGCCACTCTTTGGACTGTCATATGAAAGCTCTCTGGGTCACTGGGTCCTGGACTAGAGTTATATGTCTGCCTTAATGGTAGGGCTAGCTTACCCTGGTTCAGCACAGTACATTTTCATATATTTAACAGCACTTTCTTTATAAATATTGCTTTTCTGTGGTGCGCATCAGTGCTCTCCAGATGTGGTGACCTACAAGCCCCGTCACCTGTGCTCAATGTGGGCAATGTGCTGATAGGCATGATAGAAGCTGAAATCTAGTGTCTCTGCAGGATATCACTTTGATGGAGGGTGTAATACATATTCCACAATGTCTTTTTCTTTCTTTCTTTCCCTCCAATTCAAGGACTTTTGTTGTGATTGTTTTCTACTTTCCCTCTCTGGATGTTCTGATCTTGTTATATCTCTTCAGCTGTCAATTTTCTCTCCATTATTATTTGCATATTTCAATTTATGCTGATTCAACAGATAGTTCCCAGCTGTCTGCATGACATAAAGCGGGGTGGAGAGTGGGGGACATAACAGACTATGAATAGGTGATTGCTAGTCATAAATGTAATGGTAAAATTCCTGAAGATGAGCAACAACAAAAAAGTGTGAGAGAAATTTCTACACTGTAGAAATAATGCAGTTTGACACCACTTTAAGTGCTGTAGTTTCTGTAGGATGGAGTCAGGGCAGATAAAGTGGTATCAAACTGCATTATTTCTACAGTGTACAGTAGATGCATCCTTTGAAGTGACACCACAGGCTTTTGCCCAAAATCTCGGAACAGTTCCTCCTTTCAACTGTGTTTGCTGATTTTAGGTGTTTTAACAACGTCATGTTGAAGAATTTGACTTTTAAGCGGCATATGTCTGTCTATGTGAAGAGGTAATGTACACTTTCTGTTTTCAGCTAATACTTGGGAAGAGAGAGCCCAGCTACTCCAACAGAGCATTTCTAGGAGTTGAAATCAGGAAACAGTTAAGTAAAAGCAGGTGGAGCACTGTGAGAGCAAAGCAGGAAATAGCAGAGTGTCTGAATGCATTCGAAAGAATGTTCTCTGTCTCTCCCCCTTAGCCCTTGGGCAGCTGCAATGACTAGCTATCCACCCACTCCTCCTCCGCTGCCCTTATCTCTATCAGCCTCTGAAGACACGCAGCCTTGAAGGCCGCAAACACCATTGGCCTGAGTAATCCTCTGCAGTTCTGAGCCTGGCCCTGGGAGTATTAGAAGGAAGCTGCCTGGAAGGCAGAAGAAATAAGAGACCCAACCCACTGCATTAAGGGATGAATGAATAAAAAACACCCTGTAAGCGCCAAGATCTGGAGCTGAAAAGAATTGCCTAAAGCCTACGGTTCCAAAAACAAATAACATAAAAAAGGAGGAAAACATACTGCATTTTGAAACGAGGGCTTTTAATCTTTCATCTCTTTAAACTTAAGGAGTTGCTTTCTTGTTCTTCAAAAAATCCTCAGCAATATCCTTTAAGGTGAAATCCAGGAACTGTTTTTGGCTTTGGGGAATGTGTCTTTATAACAGGGCTTAGTAGAACAAAAATAGCCAATAATTATTCCATCCTTTTAATTATGAAGTTGCAGAGTGCAACATAGGCTTCACGTCTTTACTTTTTTCATAGTAAAGTTTTAGACCTTGTAAAATCAGGAATAAATTGTTTTGTTATTATTAATTTTGATACAAAGGACCAACCTAATGAGTAGCATAATTATTCTGGTTAAATTTCAACTTGCATATAATATATGTGCAATGTTTGCCACACATATGGTGTTCTGTGTTTGGTATAGGGAAAAGAATGTATTTATTTATTTTAAATATTTCTATACCTCCTTTTATCCCATTTAAGCTTTCAGGGCAATTCACAGCCAAATTAAGTCATAATACAATAAGGTAACCAAAAATAAAGGTCCATAGTGATGTAAGGCTAATTAAAATCTCTGGGTGAATAAAAAACATATTTAGCTAATGTCAAAAGGATTCCAGTGGAGATGCCATGCAAGCCTCTTTAAGAAGGATACTGAAAGAACTGGGGTGCAGTACCTAGAAGACCCAAGGCACCAGAAATGGGCCTTTGGTGCAGGTCTTAGAATACAGTATCGGCAGATTGATAGAGAACAACGAGCTCCCTTTGTTTGGATCCCAAGCAGTTTAGCCCTAGAAACTGGTTTGGAAGCAAAGCTTTGATTTGTACTTGGAAGTAAAGACGTAACCAAAGAAGTAATTTCAGCACTGCTTATCATATTCACAAACCTGACCAACAGGTCAGAATTGCAATGGTCACATTTTACACCAACCAATGACATCTGAGCCATCTTCAAGGGTGTTGTCTCCCTGGGGCAAAGATCCATGATGTTACAGAAAGGCTGACAAGACTTGTCAAGTCTACTGACCGTTATCCCGTTCTTTTGGTTCATGTAGGAACCAATGATACTACAAGGCACAGCCTTCAGAATATCAGAAGGGTTTATGAGAGTCTGGGTAGGAAGCTGAAAGAGCTGGATGCACAGATTGTCATCTCATCGCTTCTCCCAGTTGAAGGGCATGGTCCAGGAAAGGAGAGGAAAATAGCAGATGTAAACAACTGGCTCTGCAGATGGTGCCACCAAAAACGATTTGGATTCTTGGATCATGGGCTGCAGTTCCATGAGGGGGGACTTCTGGCAAGGGATGGTTTGCAACTCACGCCAGTTGGCAGAAACGTTTTTGCCAATAGTCTTAAAAATTTGATCATGAGTGCTTTAAACTGAGTTACGAGGGTCATTCAACAAGTACTTAGCCTCACCGCCCGATGGCGCTGCTGTTACAAAAGAGTTTTACCATTGTGCAGTACATTCTTTTAGAAGCCTACTGTCAAAGTTTTAGTCAATTCCCTTCATTTGTTTTGTTTTGATAGCCTTTGGAAGCGAGCGTGTCGGTCAGTTTTACAAAAATGGAAAAAGAGCAGTATCGTTCGGTGATTCAATTCTTGTTTTTGGAAGGGAAAAAGCGCAGTGAAATCAAAGAGCGCTTGGATGCTGTGTACGGTGACTCTTCTCCTTTGATGGTGGCCAGCAAGAATTGGTTCAATGAGTTTGTTCATGGCCGCACGTCGGTTTTTGATGAGCCACGCCCAGGTGCCTGTTCTATCGGCCGGAAAGGTGATGGCCACCGTTTTCTGGGATTCACAAGGTGTGATCCTCATCGATTACCTCGAGAAGGGTAAAACAGTCACGGGGCTCTACTATGCCTACTTATTGAGCCGATTTGACGCCAAATTGAAGAAAAAACGGCCCCATTTGGCGAAGAAAAAAGTGCTGTTCCACCACGACAACGCGCCGGCTCACACCTCCGTGGTCGCCATGGCCAAATTGGTCGAATTGGGCTATGAATTGCTGCCCCATCCACCATATTCTCCAGATTTGCCCCCCTGTGACTTCTTTTTGTTTCCAAACCTGAAAAAGTCACTTGCCGGGAAAAGATTTGGGTCGAATGAGGAGGTCATCACCGCCACGGAGGCCTATTTTGCAGACCTCGGGAAAACGTATTTTTCAGACAGGTTGAAAAAGTTGGAGCATCGCTGGGCCAAGTGTATCGAGCTAAAAGGAGACTATGTTGAAAAATAAATTGCCACTTTTCCAAAATTTTCATTTTTCTTTTGTAGGCTAAGTATTTATTGAATGACCCTCGTATATGAGGGAGGGAGATAGTATTTTGGAAGGCAGGAGTCATCAAGGGATGGAGATAATAAACTGTTTTAGAGGGAGCAAGGCAAATAGTGCCAGGACCCAACAGTGAGAGACAAAATACCTTTACACAGGCAGAAAGTAGTGAGGACCCATGATCTTAGATGTCTCTACACAAATGCACAGAGCATGGGACATAAACAGGATGAACTTGAACTCTTAGCACAGCAAAGCAAATATGATGTCATAGGCATCACTGAAACCTGGTGGGATGAGTCTCATGATTGGAATGAAGTAATAGAGGAGTATAACCATTTAAAGAGAAATAGACCAAACAAGAAAGGAGGAGGAATAGCATTATATGTCAGGGATATTTTCACCTGTGAAGAGATCCAGGACTTATATTCTGGAAACCAGGTGGAGAGCATTGGATAAAAAAGAAAGGGAAGGGAAACAATGGGGATGTTATTGTGGGAGTCTACTACAGACTGAGGAATTGGATGAAGTCTTTCTCGAACAGATAACCACACACTCAGAAAGGAGAGATGTAGTAGTGATGGGTAACTTCAACTATCCTGATATTTGCTGGAAGTCAAACTCAGCAAAATCCTCAAGGTCTAACAAATTCCTCACTTGCCTGGAAGACAATTTCATGGTTCAAAACGTGGAAGAGGCAACAAGGGGATCACCTATTTTGGATCTGAACCTAACCAACAGGGATGGCCTAGTTAATGGAGTGCAAGTGGTGGGATTCTTAGGTGGGAGTGATCATGTCCTCCTGGAATTTATCAGCTTGGTAGATGAAGGGAACACTGGATATTTTATCTTGATTTCAGTAAGGCCTTTGACAAAGTCCCCCATGCCATTCTTGCTAGTAAAATGTGGGTTAGACAATGCAACTGTTAAATGGATTTGTAATTGGTTGACCGGCCGAACCCAAAGGGTGCTCAACAATGGCTCCTCTCCATCGCTGCCACAGGGCTCTGTCCTGGGCCCAGTGCTATTCAACATCTTTATCAATTACTTAGATGAAAGACTAGGGGGCACACTTATCAAATTTGCTTATGACACCAAGTTAGGAGGAATAGCTAATACCCCAGAGGACAAGATCAACATTCAAAATGACCTTAATGGATTAGAAAGCTGGACCACAGATAACAAATGAATTTACACAGAGAAATGTAAAGTACTGCACTGGGGGGGGGGGGGGTGAAATGCATAGATATAGAAGGGGGGCACCTGGCTGAATGAGACTACACGTGAAAGGGATTCAGGAGTCCTAGTAGACCACAAATTGAACATGAGCCAACAGTGTGATGCAGCAGCTAAAAAAGCCAATGAAATTCTAGGCTGTATCAATAGAAGTATAGTGTCTACATCAAGGGAAGTAACAGTGCCACTCTATTCTGCTTTGGTCAGGCCTCATCTGGAATACTATGTCCAGTTCTGGGCATCACAATTCAAAAAGGATGTTGAGAAGCTGGATCATGTCCAGAGGAGGGCAATCAAAATGGTGAAGAGTCTGGAAACCATGTCCTATGAGGAGAGACTTAGGGGGCTGGGTATGTTTAGCCTGGAGAAGAGAAGAGGTGATATGATAGCCTTGTTTAAACATTTGAAGGGATGTCATATTAAGGAGGGAGCAAGCTTGTTTTCTGCTGCTCCAGAGAATAGGACCCAGAACAATGAATGCAAGCTACAGGAAAAGAGACTCCCTCCACCTCAACATTAGGAAGAATTTCCTGACAGTAAGGGCCTCCCTTGGAGGATGGTGGAGTCTCCTTCTTTGGAAGTCTTTAAAAAGAGGCTGGATGGCCATCTGTCAGGGGCTTTGATTGTGAGTTCCTGCATGGCAGGGGTTGGACTAGATGGCCCTTGTGGTCTCTTCCAATTCTATGATTCTATATAACTTTAAAGTGGATGACAAAGTCATTAAAATAGTCAAAGATTTTCATAATCAGTCATAAAGTGAAATGGAGACTGTACTCAATAAATCAGAAGACCACTAGGATTTAGAAGAATAGCTATGAAGGAACTGAATTAAAACCTTCAAGTGTAAAAATATATTATTGGATACCAAAGTATGGATTAATCATGCTGTAGTACTTTCCATTTCTATGTCTGCTCGTGAAAGCTGAAGAAATCTGACAAGAAGAAAGTCAACTCATTTGAAATGTAGTGCTGGGAGTAAATTCTAGGGATACTGTGGGCTGACAAAATAACCAATAAATAGTCCTAGACAAATCAAGCCTGAATACTCCCTAGATACCAAATTGACTAAACTGAGGTTATTGAACTTTGAATTTATCATGAGATGACCTGACTCACTGGATTCCACCTCAACATTAGGAGGAACTCCCTGACAGTAAGGGCTGTTCGACAGTGGAACACGCTCCCTCGGAGTGTAGTGGAGTCTCCCTCCTAGGAGGCCTTCAAACGGAGGCTGGATGGCCATCTGTCGGGGATGCTTTGATTTGGATTTCCTGCATGGCAGGGGGTTGGACTGGATGGCCCTTGTGGTCTCTTCCAACTCTATGATTCTATGATTCTAAAAGATTATAAGACTTGGCTAAGTGGGAGGCAGAAGGAAAAAGAGGAAGACCACATTACAGGTGGAAATTCTTAATCCAGGAAGCCACAGCCCTGAATTTGCAAAACCTGAGTGGGGCTGTTGATAACAGCATCTCTTGATGTCTCTTATTCATAGAGTTGTGATAAGTCAAAACTGACTTGATAGCAATTGATAAATTTTTCACCAGTCATATATTTCTTATGCACTGAGTGATACATAAAATGCAATAAAATAAACACAGCTTCATCCATCAGGTGTAGGCCAAGAGCAGTGCTTACAAGTAGCCAGCGTATCACTTATGTAAGTATTACACAAGCCAAGGTAAGTAAAGAATTGATCTGGCCTAAGGATGTAAATCCTTGATTATTTTGTCCTTGCACTAAGAATGAATAATTGTTGTTTTTCTCCCTGCTGCAGCAGAAAAATGAATATTTTCCAGTTTTCTTCTCATATTCAAGTGTCTCAAAATGTTCCGTAGGATTTTTCTGCACAGAAAAACATGCACTTTTTTTTAACCAAAAAACCCACATTCCTGTTAAAAAAAAACATGCTTCCTGTTAGAAAACATTATTTCCTGTGCAAGAAACACATTTTCTATGTAGAAAATGTGGATTTCTGTGCACACACCCCACCTTTGTATTTCCCTACATAGAACAATTTTCCAGAATATGTTGGGCTATTTGAACACTGGGGGGAAACTGTGTGAAAGTCTCAACTGCTCTGTTATTCCCAATGGAGTTTCCTGAGTGGGAGAAGAGTAATAGAAAATATTCTTTCCATCCCTAATATGGCCTTCATTGAAGTTCAGATTTATGTTGCAATGCGTGGGCTCACAAATTAGTGCCCAGCTTCCAAGGGAGGGAGGTCTGTCAGACTGTGTTCTTTGCCTTATTTGCTTTTCCTCCTGCTTATTCTGTCCACACATCCTCCTTTGTTCCCCAGACAAACACCTTTACACATTTACTTTTAGGAATGGCTAAAAAGTTGCTGTGTTTGTATTTCAACATTGAAACCTCCATTTTATACCTGCTGAAACATGGCCCCAAAATCCATATATAGCCAAGATTTGGGATAATAAATAATAATAAAAATATTATTTATATTTTCCCGCCTCTCCCAGGTGGATCAAAGTGGGATTACAACCCAGTAAAATATAAAATGCTTAACAATAAATTACAATAAAATTAACTAATATGTATTTCAATGTGTTTCAATGTGAGATGTATTTCAAAGGAAATGAAGCATGCCACTGTGCATTTAACTGACGTCGGACTAAATATTTAGAAATCCTTACAAACATTTCAATAGAAATATGCACAATTAATGTGTGTAATAGAAAATGTATACAAATAGTGTACAGGAATTATGCAGAGCAGTGGCAGACAGAAGATCTTGGAGATGTCTCATTCATAGGGTTGCCATGGGTTGAGATTGACTCAAGGGCATTTAACAACAACAACAAGTGTACCTTATATAATATGAGCAAGAACATATATGTGAATTCTGTGGTGGAGGAACATCTCACAGTTTGGAGGGGGTAACAATGGATCAGGAATATTGGTGGGATGATGACAAACTCAAGAAGGCAAACAGATTGACATGTTCCAATGTCTGTACAGTGTTTCCTCTATCTGGATGATTTGGGAAGTATCTTTATAGTTGCACCTGGTAGATAGAGTAGTCATAGAATCCCTAAATTCTGTTATTCTCTCTGGGACACAGTGGCTAATCCTAATTCCCACTGTGCTGCTTCTATTTTTAGGACCCATAATTGTGGTTCAGGCTGGAATTCTCTCAAACCAGTATTGAAGCAGGGGATGTGGTTTACAGTTTCCCTTAAGGTTATTGTTTGAAGGATTATGACATAATATTTGAGAATAAGAGCTTGCTTGCAACTGCACAAAAGGTTAGTTTATCAAGAGGCATTAAAAACAACCCCCGACTGCCAAAAAGCAACATGAAAAAAATTCCCAGATTCTGCCTGTGCACTGACTGAGTTTGCTTTGTGCCAGTTCTGACTTAAATGAAGCTTTCAATAGACATTTGAATGAGAAGGCTACGAAAGGGTGAGAAATAAAAAAGCTACTCCTTAAATCTTTGCCCTCTTCAGAGCAAGCATACACATGAAAAGAATGGAAGATATGCACAAGCGGCTCAGTAACTCTGACCTTGTGACCTTGGAGTCTTGTATTCCAAGAAATGTGTTCTTCCCCTTGCTATGGTTTTTTTTTTTTAAAAAAGCAAGAACACAACAATGTGTTTGTATTTACCAGCCTCCTCCTGGGATCTCTTTGTTTTCTCTGTGGTGATTTTGTCTTGTGGCTTTATGAGAACACAACTATTTGTGGATCAGCGTTCAGACAACATGGGTTAAACATTGCAACAAATCTTTAATTAAATGCTTATGAAGTCTCCCACAGTTCTTCCAGAAGAAAAGCAGGCAAACATTATTGTGTAATTCAGACCCATTCATCCATCTGCCTGCAGCTCTGGGGCTGAATGAAAGATTATCTTGAATTAATCCCAGTTAAGTTACCTCAGTCATTCTCAAGCCACTACAAAGCAAAGAACTTTGTCAGAATCTATTCTGTTCCAATATCTGTTTTGACCATTTCAGCAATAAATTTTTTGGGGGTGGGGGGTGGACAGCATTTGTTTGAATCACAAAAGTTTCATCTGTGCAAGTAGTACATTTACAGAGATGGTGATGTGCTCTAGAAAAAAAGTTTTTCCCTCCATGGGATTTTGAATCATTTGAGAGTGTGTCTATTAAAGCATTCAGAAAGTCTTCAGAAACAGAACCAGTATTATTGACACATGTACTGTCATCATTCTATTGGTGCAAGTTCCCATGAAATAGTCCATACCCTCCAATATTTCACAGAAGAAAACTGGGAGATCAGGCTGTGGTCAGGACAGCAAAGATTATTAATGAGAAAGAACACATAAACTAGGAGAAGCTGCAGCAGTTTGCTTTTGCCAGAGCCTCATGGGTAAGGCAAGATTGTTCTCTTCTATTCCTTCTGCTGACTTAATTACGTAAATGCAAATTACTTTTGTATTTTGAACTCAATTTTTAGCAATTCAAATAACTGAGTTATTTAATAAAAGCAACTGAGAACAAAGGGGGAAAGTGAAGGAGGAGAGAGAAGCTGGAACATTATTAAAGCAGATGAAAAATTGCCCCTGTCAAGTTGGGACAGTTTGAGGGTATATGTTTCCCATCTGCCTTACAAAGATGGAATTAAGTTTCTACTCCCATGAATATGCTAGTAGATCTACTCTAAGTATAACTAAGTTTGGATCCAGCTCAAATCCCCAAATAAAAGAAAAACTGGAGCCAAAGCAATGAGCAAGAAAAACAGGGCAGGAGTGCAGTGAGAGCTATGTCAAGAGTTAATCCCTAGTATATTACACTGGAGGCTAAATTCATGTTGTCAGAGGAACCGTTCATGTAAGATTTATGTATTCCCTCCCCCTGTGAACTTTAAGGTAAACCTCAGCCAGGGACTGCTGCATTCCTCATAAACCCCTAGCACAGCCCATTTCTGCTATTTCAAACTGCTTTCTCATTATTCAATAGCACATTTTTCCACAGCACTCTGCTCTTGTTTATACATGCTTACTGAAGGACTAGGCTGGCTTTCTTTAAAAAAAAAAACTACAGTAAAACACCTGTTTCTTATTAGGATTCGGAAATTGTGTTCTACCTTTCCTCCCTCTTTCTCTTTTTTTTTTTGGCTGCATTTGCATTAACCCTATAAGTAGGTGCCTTTTCATGGCTTCTCCTGAATGACACTCAAAGGGTGGACTGTCAAAGACACAAATGTTGAAGAGTTAGAAAGAATGGGGAGGAAAAAGCATTTGGAGCAAGGGGGAGACTCGCTCTTTTGCTCTTGGCTTGCTTAATTTGCTAGAATACAATGATGGTAAGAAAGGAATGCAGAGCTCGGAAAAGTTACTTTGGTTGTCAGATCACATACTCCTGTAATAATGCACATTTCTGTGGGTTTCTGCATATACTCTGGTAAAAACCACAAAGACTTTTCTTCTGAGTTTAAGGAGCTTTTCACACACACACACACACACACACACACACACACACACACCCCAAAAGTCCAAACTCCTGTGAATCCCATGTGGCCATACCACATTCTAGACAAGTAGAATGAGGAGTATTTTAATCACACAGACAAGCTACTAATCATTCTTATAGAGTGGATCCACCTTATCTGTGGACTTGCCATCTGCGGATTTCAGCATCCATGGATAGCAAGCCCCCGGTTGTCCCCAATGGTGGTTTGTGCATGTGGCCACACCACTATTAAAGTCCCTCAGCAGCTGGGGAGAAGAAAAAAGGCAGGAGTGTGGCACCACTCCATTTCTTTCTCCCTCTCTTGGCTTCCTTGGGCCAGCTCTTCTCCTCCTGCCCGCCTGTCCACCTGGGGCGGGAGAAGACGGGCAGGTTGGTTCTCACCAGGCCCGGACTGCTCTCCTCCTCTGGCTGAGTGGGATGGGGATCAGGGGCAGCATGGCCTGGCTGTCCAGACCCTTTTCCACGGTGGCTCAGCTGCCCTGGGAATGTGGTGGTGGTAGCGGTCCTCCTTGCATGGCCCAGACCAGGTCCGAATGGAGCTCAAAGCCCCCCCAGCTGGACCTTGCCTCTTTGCTGGACTCCCCACATGATCCTTGGTAGACTTGGCCCAGTGCCAATGCCCTCCTTCCCCGCCTCCGCCTCCCCGTCAGGGACCACACCATACCACTGTACGGGGGGCTTACCTGAAGTCTTGTTGTTCCTAATAGTGGTGCGGCCATTAGGGAAAGACCCCCTGCAGATACTAAGGCCCCACTGTACTTTCTTCACGGAGTCAAGTGGAAGCAGGATAAGACATGGTGGCCCTTGTACACTCACATGTGCTCAGAGGACATGCCTATGGAATGGGGGCCCAAACTGCTGAGCCACAGGGGGGAATACAGCGTAATTAGGATGGGGGATATCACGCGCACAACTCAAGATGCTGTATTTGGAGTGTTTTTGGTACTTCTTTTTTCCAGTGAAATACATCTAAAACACCAAATAGATGCAGGGAAAATTCTTGTGTAAAGGCATTTTAATGCTGGATTGCTGGCATGCTGAGGGGGGTGGGGGAAGAAAGAATTTCCCTTGAGATAGGATGCGTCCAAGATGTGAAGGCATGAAGAAGCCAGTACAAGTGAACTAATGGAAAAATATCTCACTAACATTTTCTTGACAGCTTAATGGATGCTGCTGACTAAAAACTTTAAAAGCCAGTAAAAACCTTGGTGATTTGACTCTTTCATTAGCTTTACTCTCAGTTGTATCAGAATTATAGGGTACCACTGGCCTTAAGTTTTTTGGCAGTTATTCCTCTTTCTGCCTCTCCATAATGACTGTCTTCAGGCTATCAAGTAGAGATTATGGTGTTTGTGACATTCAAGGAATAAATGACCACCACTTAACAAGTTTCTCGGCAACCTTCTTCCAGTCATTTCTATTTGCAGGTATTCCTCAAAAAAGGAAATTTATTGTGACATTATAAATGTGATGATTTATGTGAAACTGCAGAAAGCTTAGTGTTCAAGCATGCTTTCAAAATCTGCCTATACAGCTACTGAGAGTATGAAGGGGAAACTCCCCTTGTTATACTTCAGAAACATGTGTGAACAGAAGTTGCATGGATTAGACATTCTGATAGTTGTCTTTATCTGTGTTGCTGCAAAAGGTAAAAAAAATTCCATTCACTCTTCCCCCCCCCCCCCCCCCCCCGCTCCATTGTGTAATTTGTGCTATTGGGCTCACTTTGTTTGGGTATTACTCGTGGTGAAAAGCAACACAGATGCTACTATAGCACGTGTTACCATACACGAGCAATTTATAAAAATGTAATTAACAAGAATAATTAACAGTGATGGGGAAGGTCTGCTAGAGATCTGAATCATGTAACGTTTACAGAAAAATGCAACTAATGGGCACAAGTAAGTTATCTGAGACACAGAAAATAAATGTGGAATTTGCAAACTAGTGAACTATGATCAAACTAAATGAAAGTGAATTAACCCGCTATGTAGCAGTGGTGTTATTTTTGATAACAGTGACAACAACAACAATTGCAATAATAATAATATAGCTGTCAGAAACTACCCCCACCCCCCACCCAAACATATAATAGTGGAAAAAGCATGGTATCCTTCAAATTCTTGAATGGTAAGACACTAGGAAAACCAACTAAAAAACAGTTGAGTAAACACTAATTAGCTTCTTTCCTGGTTCCCAGAACAGTCAATAAACATGAAAAGAGAAACAAAGAGTTGTCTGGCATGAAGGACAGGGTCATACCCTGCTTCCTGGATCAAACCCAAGGGATTAGGAACTCATATCTTTTCTTCCAATTGTCTTTCTACTGCAAAGCCCACTTCATGCATTCAGAACCTCGTATATAAAGTGATCTGGCCGGATTCCTAATCACTGCAGGGATGGTCTTCATTCCTAATAGGATTTGGGGGTTTGTCTTTGTAAGCAGCAGCTCATCGCTCCACATCAAACTATTTTTGAAGCTGAGGGGACTTCCAAACCAGAATGTGCTCTGGCATTGGACACAGTTTGTTGCTTATAGAAACAAGAGTTAAAAAAAAACCACTTGAGATGCCAGGCCTTTGGTTATCCTTAAGGTTGCTCCTTGGGTCCTGGCCTCTGTTATTTACTTAACTAATGCATTCTGTGTGTGCATGTGCTGTACAGAAATAAGACTGTGAAGCACAGGAATAAAAGTCTTGCCCAAAGGCTCACAGTCTTGAATTTTGAAAAGGAGAGGGCACACCTAAAATAGGCTAACAATTTCTGATATGATATTTGTTGTTGTTGTTAACTGCCCTTGAGTCAGCCCCTACTCATGGCGGCCCTGTGGATGAGACATCTCCAAGTCCCCTATCATCTACTGCTCTACTAAGTCCTGCAGATTCGGGCTCATAGCCTCCCTGATTGAGTCTAGCTATCTAGTGTGCAGTCTTCCTCTCTTTCTACTACCTTCTACCTTTCCAAGCATTATTGCTTTTTCTAATGAGGCATGATTTCTCATGATGTGGCTAAAGTACAAAACCCTAAGTTTCATCATTTTAGCTTCCAGAAATAGTTCATACTTGATCTGTTCTAGGACCCATTTGTTTGTCTTTTTGGCCATCCACAGGATCCTCAGCACTCTTCCTTAATACTATATCTAAAATGAGTTGAAGTTCTTCCTATCCATTTTCTTCACTGTCCAACAATCACAGCTGTACATGGTGATGGGGAATAAAATGGCTCAGATCATTTTAACTTTAGTGCTCAGTTGTATATCTTTACACATTAGGACCTCGTCTAGTTCTTTCATTGCTGCCCTTCCCATTTCTAGTCTTATGATTTTTTTTAAATTGCAGTCTCTGTTCTGATGAGTATTAGATCCAAGGTACAAAAAATCTTTGACTATTTCAATTTCCTCATTATCTGGGTTGCATTTGTGTAGATCAGTGGTTCTCAACCTTCCTAATGCTGCGACTCTTTAATACAGATTTCTCTTCTTCCCTTTCTTTCTAAGGTTTTGGAATGGGTTGTTTATTCTCACTGTCTTGAGTTTCTTGAAGCCAATTCCATCCTCGATCCCTTTCAGTCTGGTTTCCGCCCAAGGCATTCCACAGAGACAGCTCTCACTAAGATCTCGAATGACCTTTTACGGGCCAAGGCTAATGGCCTTTACTCTGTTCTCATCCTTCTTGATCTGTCTGCAGCCTTTGACACCGTTGATCACGGTCTGCTAGTTGATATACTTTCTGACCTTGGGTTCTCAGACTCTGTTCTTGACTGGTTTAGATCTTATTTGTCAGGACGATCTTTTGCAGTGGTCACTGGTGGTCAGACTACGTCCTCTGTTCCCTTATCTGTTGGAGTTCCCCAGGGCTGTGTTCTGGGTCCCCTTCTGTTTTCTCTCTACACACTGTCCTTAGGTAAACTCATTAGCTCTTTTGGTTTTTCCTACCATCTGTACTCCGATGACACCCAGTTGTATCTTTCCACCCCTGATATTTCTCCAAGGCTTGAACAGCAAGTTTCGTCTTGCCTCACAGCTGTCTCGCAGTGGATGCGCCATCGGCGTTTGAAGCTCAACATGTCAAAGACGGAGCTTCTTGTTTTTCCTCCTAAGTCCGCCCTTCAACACTCCTTTTCTGTCTTTGTGGACAACTCTTCTATTCAACCAGTCCAGCAAGCTCGCAGTCTTGGTTTTATCTTTGATTCTTCTCTGTAGTGTATCCCTCAGATCCAGACCACAGCCAAGGCTTGTAGATTCCTTTTGTACAATATTGCCAAAATCTGACCATTTCTCTCCGCCTCTACTGCCAAGATCCTGGTCCATGCCCTAGTGGTCTCACGACTTGATTACTGTAACGTCCTCCTGGCTGGGCTTCCTCTTTCTCACCTCCGTCCTTTAATTTCTGTCCAGCATTCAGCTGCACGCATTATCACATCTGCCCACCGCTCTGACCATATCTCTCCTTTGCTGGCATCCCTTCACTGGCTCCCACTCCCTTTCCGCATTCAGTATAAGCTCCTGCTGTCCATGTTTAAAGCCCTCCATGGACTGGCCCCTCCTTACTTATCAGACCTTCTTTCTCCTCACCTTCCCACTCAGGCCCTCAGTTCTGGTAGTCAAGGTCTGCTCTCCCAGCCCAGGATTTCCTCTGCCCCATCCCGGATTCGCCCCTTTTCACTTGCTGCCCCTCACTCCTGGAACCTTCTTCCCCCACGAACAAGAGCCATCACTTCTTTAACCAGCTTCAAAATGGAGTTGAATATATATACTTACATATACGTACTTAGATACTTATCTACATTGACATGTGGATAAACAGACTTAGGTTTTTTTGGGTCAATTTTTTTGACTAAAATTTCTAGACTTATACATGAGTATATATGGTAGCTCTTCTATGTATTGCTTCTGTCACATTTTTATTTCTTTTTGATCGTGTAATATGTTCTTCTTCCAGGTAGAAAATAATCAGACCATTAATGGTAGCAAAGTTTAGACAGCAGTTTCAGCTTGGGATTCAAATGTACTCTTTCTTCTCTTAGTACACTTTATGTGTATGTGCTTGAAAACTGAAATCATACAGCTCAATACATGTAAACAACCTTCCAAAGGACCTCAGTGCCATTGTGTATAAAGCTGACTTACACTTACAGAAATTCCCTGGTTGTCAAAGCTGTAATTTACATTTGCTTGTAAACTGTGGTTTGGAACGGTTACACATCAGAGTTGTAGAATTGTGCAAATTAAGGTAATCACATGGCATCACCACTAATTTACATAAAAATGTAAATACACCTTACTCATTAAGTATACTGGCCTTGTTATTATGATGAGTTAACTGCAATGATTTGCCTGTTATTTATATAGCCACCCAGACATGGCATTTTCCTTTACTGTCATCAAGCTAGGCAGCACAGCAAGGGGTCTAAAAGCCAGTGGTTGACATATGAGGGGGTCATAATCATTCTTTATAGGTGGCCTGGCCACTGTATTATGCATGTACAGTAATGTAGGGCTTGCCATTTCTGGTGCTGTAGTTCCCAGTCCTTATCCTTCTTCCCCACCATATGGGGGAATGCAGTAATTTAGGCATTTTCTGCACCCCCTGCTCTGAATAGATGAGAATTATTCCAGCCGACAGCTAGTATATTAGGGCATTATATTCTATTGCACAGGATTACTTTCTATGACAGATTTGCCAGACATGAGTATGGACAAAGTCTTGATGAAAGTGTCAACAAACTATTTGCTGTGCTCTGAAAAATAAAGGTGACTAGCACTTACTTCACTTTTTTCATTGTCCCAGTATCAATCACTGTTACATACTTCCAGAACTGCAGCCTGTGTTTCAAATAATCATTTGTGATTATTTTACTGAAAAATGATGTAAGAACAATCATTTTGAAACATGCTCACAAAATAGAAAGATTTAGCTTCTATTAAAGATGTTGCCACAGAAGAACAGTATGATGTTGAGACAAATGGGTACAATAGCAAAATCTTGCCAATTAAAATGAAAAGGGAGGGAGTTACCATAATGGCCAGGAAGAGGGACAATCCCATATTTCAATTCAGACAAGATCAATCACTAAAAAGCTTGTTCTTTATAAAAAGGAGTTTAAGCTTTTGCTCAAAACCATCAGGGAATGCAGTACAAACAGTATGAGGTGTGGTGTGGATTATGCCATCTCTGTACATAAATATGAGCAGCAGATTACACAAACATGGCTCTCTGAAGACACCCTAAAATATGGAGTTCGGCATCAGTTGCAGTTGTCCAAGACAGGCATACCTCAGTTAACAAAGCCTCTGACAGTGAAGCTCCTTTTCACAAAGTCTCTTTATGCTTGTCCAACTCCCCTTTCCTTCCTCTTTATTGCCCTCTGTCTATCTTAAGGCTTTTTCAAAAGCAGTATTGGCATTGGGAGGATACTGAAGTGGGGATGGAGAAAGACATTTGGTGTTTGGTTGCAGCAACATGTCTACAGTAAAAAATGCAATAAAGCTTTAGTTGGGAAAGAATGGACTCCTGCTCTATCTGATTCTACTGTAGCTGTGTGTGCCTGCCTACAACACACAAAACTAACAACAGCTGCCTTCATCATCCCTTACTGAGCATGTATGAACAGCAAAAAGTGAGACAAAAGGGGAGAATAAGCCTGCCTCATCAGTTACCCCAAGCATGTTAAAAAGCCACCAAAATGAAAACGTAGGAAAGCGGAAATAAAAAGTCATTCCTGCATGCATTTTGAAAGATGCCTTCAAGTGGTCTCTAGAAAGTTCAAAATAATTTGCTTACTTATAGATGGCTTACCTAGAATCATAGAGATTGAGGAGACCAAAAGGGCCAGTCCAGTCCAGGCCCCTATGTGGCATTGTTTCATTTCACAGGTGCATACTGTTAGTTTTCAATAAGAAATTTGCCAGAAATTCTAGACATGGGATTGATACTCTGGAGCATATTTATGTCACAGAAGTATAAGATGAAAACAGCCATGACACTTTTACAGAAGTGGTCAGAGCAGAGAGTTGAGAACCAGGAAGTGGGACTCCATTTTCAGCTGTGGTTGCTGTCACAGTTCTTATGGAGCAGCTTCTTGAAGGCTTTTGAATGTGGCACTTATTGGTAAGGTATGGCAACAGGACTTGTCTGATGGTTCCTACATGACCATGTTTACAAAGTCTCTAATCCCCTCTTCTTTCCTTTCACTGGAAAATTCAAGGTAAGGGAAATGTAACACTATTACAGCCTTGCTATCAAAATGAATGAATGGATGAATGATAGATACATGAATTCATAAAGCATTAATTCCAAGATTTGCACATTTCTTCCATTTTGTGGTGTAAGAACCTATGCCTATACTTTAAATATTTTTTTCTGTTAAAGAAGTCACCCAGGAACACATCTGCTTTGTTAACTGAGGCATGTTGTTGTTGTTGTTGTGTGCCTTCAAGTTGTTTCCAACTTATGGAAACCCTAAGGTGACCCTATCATGGGGTTTTCTGGGGCTGAGAGTGTGTGACTTGCCCAAGGTCACTGAATGGGTTTTCATGGCTGCATGGGGAAGCACACTCTGATCTCCAGTCATAGTCCAATGCTCAAACCACTACACCATGCTGGCTTTATGAGATATACCTGTACTTAGTCACCACCTTCAACAAATGCGGTTCATTTATACTTTAGAATATGAGAATTATCTGTAATTTAGACAGGAATTAAATAGGATACAGGAAATTTGCAAATGGCAGCCACTGACCCATGACAATCTCTTGAGCACTTTATGGAAGAGGAGGAGGAGAAGGAGATAAAAGAGTATATGATAAAATGGGCTCAAAACTTTGGACATAAAATATGAAGAAGGAGGAGACCATTCACTTCAGTTAGCTAATATGCTGAGCAGCAAAATGTTTGTTACACACCTTGCTCTACTGCCTTTGTTGAATCCAGCTGGATCTAGGCTGGAAGCATGGAAGTATGTAGACAAGCACAATCAACCCCATGTACTTTGAGTAGTGGCTCTCCCCTCAGCCCAGTGAGTGTGTTTAAAACCGTATACTTCATTTGTGCTGCCAGCCCAGAACCTGCTGATAATAATAATAATAATAATAATAATAATAATAATAATAGTTTATTTATATTTCCCACCTCTCTCTACGGATTGAGGTGGGCTTACAATAATAAAAATGGAACACCAATTTCCATATATAAAATACATCTTAAAATCAAGACAGCACATTAAAATTCATATATCAACATATCATTCACATACTCAGAGTGGGATGTCCCTTCAGTTTTATAAAAGAGGGGGATAAGCATGACAGAAAAGGACCATTTTAATTGCTTTCTTAAAAGCTTCTAGAGTAGTAATCAGTCGGATCTCTACCGGTAAAGCATTCCACAGTTTAGGGGCCATGACAGTAAATGCTTTGTGGGAAGTTGACAATAATCTGGTATTTGGATAATCCAAAAGATTCTTCCTGGATGTTCTGAGAGTGCGGGGCGGATTATGTACATTTCTTCATCCTTTCATTTGTTTCCTCATGTGGCCTATGAGTCAGATGGGAATGATCCTCATCTCCTGCAAGCTAGTTGAGCCAACTGGCTGGAAGCTTTCACCACACAACTTGCCTTTAGACTCAGTCACACCAAAGAAAGAGACAGTGCCAGAATATGTTCCATGGTTAAGTAAGGTAGGATGAAAACAAAGCAGAAATGTGCAAATCTTGGAAGTAATGTTTTAGGAAGTCATGTGACATGAAATATGTTTTTGATAGCAAGGTTGTAATAATGTTACATTTCCCTTACCTTGGGTTTCCCAGTGAAAGAAAAGAAGAGGGGATTACAGTATAGACTTTGTAAACACGATCATGTAGGAACCATCAGACAAGTCCTGTTGCCATACTTTACCAATAAGTAGCCACATTCAAGAACCTTCAACATGCATCTCCACAAGGACTTTGACAGCAACCACAATTAACAATGGAAGCTATTTCCTGCTTCTCAACTCTCTGCTCTGACTAGTTCTATAAAAGCATCGTGGCTGTTTACTTGTTATGCTTTGTGACATAAATATGCTCCAGAGTATCAATCCCACGTCTAGAATTTTTGAAAAAACAGAACAAGAGACAGAGCATTTGCCTTTGGGGAAAATGTGGAAACTAGTACGACACTTCCAGAATGTAGGTGATTTAATCTCCTTCACATTACATATTGGAAAGTGAGATAAGGATGTTTTCTTGGTCTGTATAAAAGTAACTTTGGAAATGGTTCTTGGCAAATGCATTAGCCGACATCTAATCTGTGCTTTTCCATGTGCCTTGCAAAAGATTAAAGAATTGTCTAAAATGCTCTGGAAAAAAAGTGTCTTCTTTTAGTCCTCTAAGATATGAGCAGATTCAAAAAGCATAAAACAAAAAGAGAAAAGGCATATTTGAACAGATTACTCAATAAGGTTCATTTGTGACAGGAAATGCAGCTGTGTGACTAATAGGCCTGACTTTCTCTTGGCTTCCTTCCTTGTTCAAAATTCTTGTTTACTGCTTTGGGTCTTTCTTTCTTTCTTTCTTTTCTTCCTTTCTTTTTTTACAAACTCAAAAGCTAGCAATTTTCCAGGAAAAAATTGCCTGTGCTGTAAGCAAAGCAGTAAATCATAGAAAGAATCAAGGCTACAGAACACTCCTCCAAGTATTCCTTCCAGGCTCCTTACGTCATATTCCCTCCACCCCCTGCTTTTCTCAAAACATATGCCTAGCAGATCCCTCTTTCTCCTGAGGGGAGGAAAAGCATATGAATCATATTTTGTGCATTTAACTCTGGGATTCCCAATGGGAAAATGAACTCTTACCAAGGAAACAAAGGAATATTGTAATAATTTAATTCTGTTTTAATGTAACATTTGTCTGTGTTTTTAATTATACTGTTTTAATCTTATAAGTTGCTCTGAGTCCCAGTTTTGGGGAGGAAAGTAGTGGGAATTTATACAAATGATTATATATAATAATAATAATTATATAATAATAAAGAGCTGAGGTCTGAGGGAAAGTATGGACTTGCTCCAGAGTCATCCAGTGGGGTTTCCATGACTAATTAATCAATAATAATATAATAATAATAATAATTATTATACAGTCATCGGGAAACCCACTAGGCTTCAGCGACCTGGGCAAGTCATTACTTTCTCTAGCGCTCAGAGGACCAGGCAATGGAAACTACCTTCTGAACAACATATCTGTGCCAAGGCTAAACCCTATGACTTACACATTTCATAAGGGTTGCGTGTGCACCCTAATCAGCTTGATTTTTTAGTGCAATTTCTTGCCACTTTATTTAAAAACGCCAACACAAAAACACCTGCAACATTAGGTAGACATTAAAAGCTATCATGTTACTGGTATTTTGCCCACCACCTTAGCATGCACCCTGCATCAGCACTACCACCCTCTGAGCCGTTATATCGCCTCTCCTTGATCGAATAGCTCGTGGGTGATCCACTGGACACCATGTTTTTCATGGACAAGATGACTATTGACCCCATATTATTGGTTTGTTACCTGTGAATTACTGTATACTGTGGTGCAGATGTTACTTAGCTGGAAAATAAATAAAGAGATATAAAACTGATTTCTGCTGCATCAGAATCTTTGTGTAACATCGTGATAAAACGTGGGTTCAAGAATTTACTAACTACATCAAATGAATTATATAGACTGGCTCAATGCTAATCTAAAAATACACTCCCATACCAGCAAATCATTCTGCCATGAATTTTTTGTATCAATCAGATAAAATAGTAATAATACAAATATATGCATTTGTAAACTGAAAGAGTCAAAACACATTGATGTGCAATCAAGAGGGATTGCACTCATGTTGATAGTAGGTGCCAAAAAAAAATTGGCTTTGCAAGTGATCTATTTCCTTCGGCTAATTGCTATAAAGAGATGGGACGCCGATAAAATGGTGTCTCAGAACAAGGACTTCTGATTATAGTGCTCAGAAGACTCGCTGTTTGGAGACAAAAAGGTGGGCAAACAGCACTTTTACAATGTTATGCACCGTGTCCCAACGAGAGTCCTCCTGCAATCTCCTGGAAATCTTGTTGAAAAAGTACATGACTGGGAACCACCCATAAGTTGAGGAACCCCAACACGAGTTTAGTTTGTTTCCAGTTTGGGATGAGGCTATTTGAGACCAAGGACTTGAGAATTCATGTTGGTGGGCATTTGTCTCTTGGGGTGGTAAAGACGAAAAGCACGCCACCAGGATATGGTGGGAAAGTGGACCTTGGCTAGCCAGATGCTTATTATTGATCAGATGTTTTTAGTAGCAACTGTGGCTATTCTTTAGGGTTACTATCGGTCCACACCCCTCTCCATGCTTTTCAACGACAATCTATGTATAAGTAGGGATTAAGTAAACTTTAAACAGAGGACTTAGTCAATGGAAATAAGATCAAATTCTTGCTTTCTTATGGTGGCAGCCCAATCTTCCAAGATCGTCATTCGTGCTATCCACGCTGACCAAATCCTTCTTCAAAAATGCTCTTTTCTTTCAAAAACATCACCACTTATAAAATGATGAACTATTCAAGCGAACAGGATTTGTCAAACTCTATTTGTCGTCTTGTATAAAGTCACACAACAATAACAGTGTGCCCCTTGGGGTCTCGTTCGTGGTTTAAAGCCTGTACTGCCGCATTCACTATGTATCACACACAACTTCTCGCTTGTCTCCCTGGTTGAGATCGCCCCCCAGCCTTCAAGGAAAGCAAATCGTGCTGCCAGTCTCTTTTTTTTTTTTTTCTTTTCGACTCAGGTTTGCTCTCTTGTTTTCCGCCGTCTCTTTTTCCTCTGTCTCATCCCTCATCTCTCCCCTTCCCCCTTCTTTTTGTGCCGCACTCCTGCTATTTTATTAAACATGCCGCCTTTCCACAACCAGACTTGTTGGCCAGCGCAAGCGGACGGGCAGCACACCCCGTCGGCTTAGCTTACTTGCTAATTAGCCTATTGTTGTTCACCGCTTGATCTTTGGACTAGCTGATGGTATATAAATAAAAACCAATTATTATATTATATTATTAAACCCCTTCAAACATTCTACTCCTCCGGCTTTTCGTTCAATTTCGCACCTCCACACAATCCGCGGGCTCACCCCATTTTGTTCCCCCAGGCCTCCTCTGCTGCCACCCACGACTTCCTTCTCTAACCTCTTCCCAGTGCTCTCTTCTCACTAATCTTTTTTTATGCCAGCACACCCTCGCCACCACCTCCTCTCTCCCTCCCGCCGCTTCCGCCACCCCCCCCGCGGTAACCACACACATAGCACATCCCTCACCCTTCGGCCCCCTATACCCCCCCTACCGCCGTCCACCATTTCCCACTTTCACTCTCTTTCTCTCCTCCCATTCCTTGTCCACCTCGCGCTACCTATTATTCGCTTCATCCCAGGCTCCTGCTCTCCCAATTAACTCTAACGTGCCTTGCCGTCATCAACCCTTTATTCCTCTCACACCCCCTCACAGTCTCCACTCTCACACTATTCGGCTTTCACGCGCTGCCGAGAACGACCCTCTTACTTGACCAACCCCCACATCGCCCCCTTCCGGCATACATCTTGCCCCACCCCCCCCCTTCCTACAACAACCTCCTGCCCTGCTTTCTCACGCACAAAACAACGGCGGAAATACCAACCCCTCCTCACCTTTCCGACCCAAGAGTGAGATTGACCTCAACTCACCTGCAGAGCCTACACGGCATAGCCCATCCCATTGGAATGCACTCCCAGAAGAGATACAGACTCCCCCCCCAGCCTCCCCACATCGCCGAAAGCCTTTAAAAGGCACTGAGACACCCATCTTTTTTCCCAGTTAGCCCTATCCGTTATAACTCTATTTTAGCAGATATTACAACCCTCCTACAAGACCACCCGAATGCTAGCACCCAAAACTGATAGCCCAGTTGGACTGTTTGGTATATTGTTTTAAGGTTTTTAATCTGATGAAATTTTTGACTGTACGTTTCGTACAATTGTAATTGTACCTGTAACCCTCTGGTCTAAGCCTATGATATGCTGCACCCACGCTTGATCTGGCAGGCAGCGCCCGAACTGGGCCCCTCTACACCCCCAATAAAAGTTTCTTCTTCCTCTATATTTATTCCTTTTATTTAAAAAGTACTCCAGAACTGCAAATAGACGGGGCCGCACCCGAAGCGCCCCACCACGTCCCCTACACCCCCCACACTAAACCGACCCCAGCACACCCCCAAGGGCTGCTCCCCAACCACGCCCCACCCTAGCCGCCCCCCCAACCCCCCCCACATAACGCCCCCGTCCCCCCCCCCCCTCGGGGGTCGGGCCTACGAGCCGCCTCCCCCGGTGACCACCCCACCAAACGGCTGCACAACTCACGCACTCCGCCCATCCCCGGTCCGCCGCCCACATACACAGCACTCTTTGGTGCTGCGTCCACCACCCTCCGCATGCAGTACCAACCCACGGAGCATTCAAACGCCGCTTTTTGCGGTCTCTTTTTGCCCCCCCCCCCCCCCCCCCCCCCCCCCCCCCCCCCCCCACTCTGCCACCCAAGGCTAGACTACCCAGGGCCCCCTCATGTGGATCGCAGTTGCTGTGACAATCAAGTGAAGACGTGATCATTCCGATGGACCCCACGTGGTACAGGCCCACCCCCCTTCGGGCGGCCCAGTCCCCACGAACAGCCTTGTTTCATCTTCTTGACATGTGTCCCCCCCTCCCCCCCCCCCCCCCCCCCCCTCCCCCTCCCCCCCCTCCCCCCCTCTTCTCCCCTCCTTCCCCTTTCCCTTTTTTTTTTTCTCTCCCCCCCCCCCCCCCCCCCCTGTTTCTTCTTGACATTGTCTCAATGGCTCTGGTTAAAACCTATGCTCTTATACTGTCCGGAGATGGTAAACCTTGGAATGGCACAACCCCCCCGCTATTTTGTGTACTTGGTACAGTCATTTAGTGCCGTTTACCAGAATCACATCTATTAGCACAACCCCTTTAAGGGATTAGGGTGGCCCCTCAACTGCCTCTCCTTCAGTCGTATGGGTACACACTTGCACACGCCAAGTTTAATCAGATGATAAAATGTGGATAAAGTGGAGGATGAAACATGGGTTGTTGATTTTAAAGTCTTTTTATTATGAAAATGGCACAATATATACTTTAAAACCCAATGAGGAATTAACAACAGATGAGGTGGAGTTCACTGGTACAGTTACAGACAAATGTTTACAGAGTAACAATTAGATTTTTTTGCAATCTCTCCAACAAGACAATAAACTGACTTCCATTACTGAGCACTATCAAAACTGTATAGCATGTTGTTGAATTAAGAGTCTAAAGGAGGGAAAGGAAAAGCTAAAGAATATCTGCTAAAATGAGTTCAAAATTTGCCGACATAAAATTGCATGTACTATTGGGACACAATGTTTTAAGCGGGATCCGCAATTTACTACGCCGATCTATCACAAATTAGACAGAAAAATGTATTACAAATGCTGTTACCCGGTCGGCATCCTATGTCTGTCTGCGTTGGATACCATGCTCAGGAGTCTCTACAATAAATGTTGGACTGACACATTACAGACACCCTTCGGGGGCCATCCATCCAGTCCGCCCCCCCCCCCCCTTGCCTTGTAACTCACACCGCGCCACCCCACACACCCACATATTGGCCGAAACCCCAGATCCCAACGCGAGACCACACGCCAACCCCACAGACACCTACTTTAAGATAACACTACCTACGCGCTCTCATACACCACACACCCGACTTATTCTTCTTATTTTTTACTTTCATCTCTTTTCTTTCTAGGCCACTCTCTTCGGCCTCCTCACCTCTCTCTTCCCTGACCTCTGATCCCAACCCCCAACCCCCCGTAATTTCTTTCTCTAATTCGATACACTCCACCTCACTTCCCCTTGATCATGGTCTCCCTCCTTCTTTCCGCACAAGTACTCACCCTTCGCCACCGCCTCTTGCCCCTCAACACTTCTTCGTGCCCTTTATTCCGTACTTTTATGCCACTTCTTCCTTTCCTTCTCTATCATATACATATCTTCGCTAATTTATCCCTTAATATATGTCCCCTAATACTACTCTACTGCGCCCCGTATGGTTGACCTCATTTCTCCCCTTGGATGCTTGATCTGCATTTTTCATCCCCTCCTTTACTATGCCTTCCCCAAACCCCACTTTGAACCCTCCTGCTCCATCTCGCACGAGCATCCGCGTTCGATGTTCGTCCCCCTCCATCTTCTTTTTCCCTCTGATTCCCTTCTTTCACCTGCCCCCCCTCCTCTTTCCTTTCCCCCGACACCCACGCAAACTCTTCTACCCTTGACCTCAAAGATTTACACAACAGATTTGTGTGACAACTTCTCTTTCCGTCAGGAATTCCCTGTTCCATGTGGAATCCATTCTATCTGGTATTCTCAAACCGCTCATCTCTTTACCACACGCAAACCACACGCTTCACCCCTATTTGATATAACTCTAAAATCTTTTTTTCTGGTCACGGTTTCTGCAGGTATCACTTAACACTGATGGCACTCAAGGTATATTGCCACCCCCCTCTCTATTTCTAATTTCAAATGTTCAACATGTAAGAGGAAATGTAACAAAGGAGCATCACACCCGCCTACATGTCAATATAGGAAGGGCGGACTGTCATTTAATGTCACCAAGGTGTGAATGTGTAATGGTTTTCGACGCGCATGTACGAGTGCGTGGGTGGGCAGATCTTTAATTATAGTAAATTGTACCTTGCATGCTATGTGTCTAAACTGTGGAATCTTTTATATCATAAAATTATTTTAATTAATTTAAAAACGGGACCCCTCCGGCCATCTTGGAGTGAAGGGCCAATTCTCTATATGATGACCTTGTAGCTGAATTCGTACATGGCTCTGTCTTCCCAATTGTGCTGAGTCTGCCTGCCTAGTTGGCTGGTTCAGGATTTGACACGACTAGAAACTCTCTTAATCGTTGTAGTAGTGATATTGGGAACTGGTTACAGGTTCTGGTGTGTTCTTTCATCATTTAAAGGGACTTTAGGAATAGAGAAAGATTTTAAGGTCTAATGTCTTCTCTCTGGCTATTTCTCCACATGTTCTATGAGCCTATTTTGGCGTCTAGGTATTTTGTACTTTGGTTTTCAGCGCCTCCTATTATTTAGCGCCCTTATGCGTACTGGGGTTTGAGAGCCGCACTGGAAAGTAGTATTTGATCGTACGCACCTCTCGTTCCTACCTGGGCCACATGATACGGGCTGTAGATTTCCTATCTCCTGGACACATTCCTCTTGCCCCGCCCATTCACCCCACTGCAGACCCTACCTTGGGGCAAGTCATCCTCACTCGCCTCAGATGAAGGCTATCTATATAGTATCCTCTTCAGCGCTCAACTTCAACACCCTCTGAACAATTTTCCTGCCACATCAAACCTAAACCCGAAACCCGTCTTTGTCTTTTCACACTTAACAGCGAGTTTGGGAGCATACATTTTTGTTGATTTTTATCTTTGTACCTGGATATTGCAACTTCCTGATGATCATCCCTCTAATGAATAGTGAGATATAATTAGGGTTGCCATTTCACGTGGTGGGGGACTTTCCCGCCCCTGGGGGGCGTGCCCGGTCCCCATCCCGCCCCGCCCCCCGCCCCCGGGTGGCTGCCCAACTCTGAGCTCCCAGGGCTGCTGCCTGCCTTCTATAGAGTGCCTGCTGTGACGCATGCCTGGAGCAACAGCAACAGGACTGAAACCAGCAGGGGCCGGGGTCTGCTGCTCTGCCCTGCCTCTATTGGGCCAGCCTCTGCTTCCTATGAGGCAACATCCGCGGCAGGGAGGAATTTACACTCAGGCGAGCTGCTCCCCCTTTTTCTCTTCTCCCCTCCTTCCTTTTCTTGTTATTCCGTTTTTGTTTTTTCTTCCTCCTCGTTCCCCTCCTCTTCTCCTCTCCTTTGTCTTCCTTCTTCGTCCCTGCCTCATCTTCTTCTTCTTCTCTTTCCTGTCTCTAAGCCCCCTCCTCTTCTTCTCAGGTTCCAGGGCTTCTTCAAGAAAAGAAAAAGGTTCTGGATCTGTCCCATAAACCTCTCCTAAGTTGAGACATACCTGGGAAAAAGAGGGGGCGAGGGTTTGGGGGGGTTGGAGGGGGCAAGGAAAAGTGGATGAGGGGATGGAAGGGGGAATTCCTCAAGAAGGCTCTTGTTCCCCCCGATCCTGTCCCGTGAGATAGCGGATCATTTGCTCTCTGAGTTTATTTCCAATGGTAGTTGGCAATGCAGAACTCTGCTGTGATCTTGCAATGCTATGCCTGCTTGGAGTGGGGAAATGTAGTTTTAAGGCCAAAGGACTGCCTGTGATCTTGCAATGGCTATGCCTGCTTGGAAGTGGGAAATGTAGTTTGGCATGGCACAAGGGTCTGCCTGTGATCTTGCAAATGCTATGCCGCTTGGAGTGGGAAATGTAGTGTTTTCTAAGGCACAAGGACTGTCCTGTGATCTTGCAAATGCTATGGCTGCTTGGAAGTGGGAAATGTAGTTTGCAATGGCACAAGGGTTCTGCCTGTGATCTTGCAATGGCTTGCCTGCTGGGAGTGGGAATGTAGTTTGCAGTGGCACTAAGGGACTGCTCTGTGATCCTTCGCAAATGCTATGGCCTGCTTGGAAGTGGGAAATGTAGTTTGCAATGTGGCTCACTTCAAGCGGCCGGCTGCCTGGATCTCTGCAAATGTTCTCTGCCCTGCTTGGAAGTGGGAAATGTAGTTTGGCATGGTCACAAGGGTCTGCCTGTGTCTGTGATCTTGCCAACTGCTATTGCCTGCTTGGAAGTGGGAATGTGTAGTTTGCAGTGGCCAAGGGTACTGGCTGTGGAGTCTTGCAAATGCTATGCCTGCTTGGCAGGGGAAAGTGTGTTTGCAGTGGCACAAGGTTTTCTTGATCTGCTCCCTTGTGATCTTGCAAAGCTATTGCTCTCTGTTCATGGTATTCGTTCTTCCGTGGGATATTGTCCGTATCGTTTTGCTTTTTGTTCTTTTTTTGTTTGGCACAAGGGAGTTCTTTTTCTTTTTCTGCCCTGCTGGTCTTGCAATGCTGATTGACTGCTTGACGTGGGAATGTAGGTTTGCTCTGTTGCCAAGGGCCTGCCTTTGTCTTTTCAAATGTTGCTGCTTGAAGTGGGGGAAATGTAGTTTGGCAGTGGCACAAGGGACTGCCTGTGTCGTTGCTTGCAATGCTATGCCTGCTTGGAGTGTGGAAATGTAGTTTGCAGTGGCACACAGGGACTGCCTGTGGTCTTGCAATGCTATGCCTGCTGTGGAAGTGGGGAAATGTAGTTTGCATGTCGTGGCACAAGGGACTGCCGTTGTGTCTTGCAAATGCTATGCCTGCTTGGAAGTGGGAAATGTTTTTATTTTGTGTGTCTCGTGCTCTGGCCCTGGCTCAGTTTCCCAAGGGACGTGACTGTGTGGTCTTGCAAATGCTATGCGCTGCTTGGAAGTGGGAAATGTAGTTTGCGCGTGGCACAAGGGACTGCCTGTGGTCTTGCAAATGCTGGCTTGCTTGCTGGAAGTGGGAATGTAGTTTGGCAGTGGCACAAGGGACTGCCTGTGGATCTTGCAAATGCTATGCTGCTTGGACGTGGGAAATGTAGTTTGCTCAGTGGCCACAATGGGACTGCCTTTGTGGTCTTTGCAAATGGCTATGCCTGCTTGGAAGTGGGAAGTGTAGTTTGCAGTGGCACAGGGACTGCCTGTGGTCTTGCCTACTCTTGTCTCTTGTAGTGCCTCGTTTGCTTGGAGTGGGGGGAAATGTGTTTGGCAGTATGGCCACAAGGGACTGCCTGTGGTCTTGCAAATGCTATGCCTGCTGGGAAGTGGGAATGGTATTGTCCTTTGCGTGTGCACAAGGGACTGCTGCTGTTTGCGTTTCTTGCAAATGCTATGCTGCTTGGAGTGGGAAATGTAGTTTTGCAGTGCACAAGGGACTGCCTGTGGTCTTGCAAATGCTATGCCTGCTTGGGAGTGGGAAATGTAGTTTGCAGTGGCACAAGGGTCTGCCTGTGGTCTGCATTTTTAATGCTATGCTGCTTGCTTGGAGTGGGAAATGTAGTTTGGGCAGTGGCACAGGGACTGCCTGTGGTCTTGCAATGCTATGCCTGGCTTGGAAGTGGGAAATGTAGTTTGCAGTGGGCACAAGGGACTGCCTGTGGTCTTGCAAATGCTATGCCACTGCTTGGGGTGGGAAGATGGTTTGTTTGGCAGTGGCACAAGGACTGCCTGTGTGGTCTTGCAAATGCTATGCGCTTGGGAGTGGGGAATGTTAGTTTGCAGTGGCACAAGGGACTGCCTGTGGTCTTGCAAATGCTATGCTGCTTGGGAGTGGGAAATGTATGTTTGCAGTGGCACAAGGGACTGCCTGTGGTCTTGCAAATGCTATGACTGCTTGTTGGAGTGGGTGGAAGGAAATGTAGTTTGCAGTGGGCACAAGGGACTGCCTGTGGTCTTGCAAATGCTATGACTGCTTGGGAGTGGGAAATGTAGTTTGCAGTGGCACAACGGGAACTGCCTGTGGTCTGTGCAAATGCTTGACTGCTTGGGAGTGTGGAATGATGTAGTTTGCAGTGGCACAAGGGACTGCCTGTGGTCTTGCAAATGCTATGACTGCTTGGGAGTGGGAAATGTAGTTTGCAGTGGCACAAGGGACTGCCTGTGGTCTTGCAAATGATGACTGCTTGGGAGTGGGAAATGTAGTTTGCAGTGGCACAAGGACTGCCTGTGTCTTGCAAATGCTATGACTGCTTGGGATGGGAGTGGGAAATGTAGTTTGCAGGGCACAGGGACTGCCTGTGGTCTTGCAAAGCTGATGACTGCTTGGGATGGGAAATGTAGTTTGCAGTGGCACAAGGGACTGCCTGTGGGTTCTTGCAAATGCTATGACTGCTTGGGAGTGGGAAATGTAGTTTGCAGTGGCACAAGGGACTGCCGTGGTCTTGCAAATGCTATGATGTCTGCTTGGGAGTGGGAAATGTATTATTTGCAGTGGCACAAGGGACTGCCTGTGGTCTTGCAAATGCTATGACTGCTTGGAGGTGGGAAATGTAGTTTGCAGTGGCACAAGGGACGGCCTGTGGTCTTGCAAATGCTCATGACTGCTTGGGAGTGGGGAAATGTGTTTGCGTGGCACAAGGGACTGCCTGTGGTCTTGCAATGCATGACTGGCTTGGGAGTGGGAAATGTCGTTTGCAGTGGCACAAGGGACTGCCTGTGGTCTTGCAAATGCTATGACTGCTTGGGAGTGGGAAATGTAGTTTGCAGTGGCACAAGGGACTCTGCCTGTGGTCTTGCAATGCTATGCCTGCTTGGGAGTGGGAATGTATGTTTGGCAGTGGCACACAGGGACTGCCTGTGGTCTTGCAAATGCTATTGACTGCCTTGGGAGTGGGAACTGTAGTTTTGCAGTGGCACAAGGGACTGCCTGTGGTCTTGCAATGCTATGACTGCTTGGGAGTGGGAAATGTAGTTTGCAGTGGCACAAGGGACTGCCTGTGGCTGTGCCCCATGCTGACTGCTTGGGGTGGGATGTAGTTTGCAGTGGCACAGGGACTGCCTGTGGTCTTGCAAATGCTATGACTGCTTGGGAGTGGGAAATGTAGTTTGCGTGGCACAAGGGACTGCCTGTGGTCTTGCAATGCTATGACTGCTTGGGAGTGGGAATGTAGTTTGCAGTGGCACAAGGGACTGCCTGTGGTTCTTGCAATGCTATGACTGCTTGGGAGTGGGAAATGTAGTTTGCAGTGGCACAAGGACTGGCCTGTGGTCTTGCAAATGCTATGACTGCTTGGGAGTGGGAATGTAGTTTGCAGTGGCACAAGGGACTGCCTGTGGTTCTTGCAAATGCTATGACTGGCTTGGGAGGTGGGAAATGTAGTTTGTCAGTGGCACAAGGGACTGCCTGTGGTCTTGCAAATGCTATGACTGCTTGGGAGTGGGAAATGTGTTTTGCAGTGGCACAAGGGACTGCCTGTGGTCTTGCAATGCTATGACTGCTTGGGAGTGGGAATGTAGTTTGCAGTGGCACAAGGGACTGCCTGTGGTCTTGCAAATGCTATGACTGCTTGGGAGTGGGAAATGTAGGTTTGCATGTGGCACAAGGGACTCGCCTGTGGTCTGTGCAATGCTATGACTGCTTGGGAGTGGGGAAATGTAGTTTGCAGTGGCACAGGGACTGCCTGTGGTCTTGCAAATGCTATGACTGCTTGGGAGTGGGAATGTAGTTTGCAGTGGGCACAAGGGACCTGCCTGTGGTCTTGCAAATGCTATGACTGCTTGGGAGTGGGAAATGTAGTTTGCAGTGGCACAAGGGACTGCCTGTGGTCTTGCAAATGTATGATGCTTGGGAGTGGGGAAATGTAGTTTTGCAGTGGCCACAAGGGACTGCCTGTGGTCTTGCAATGCTATGACTGCTTGGGAGTGGGAAATGTAGTTTGCAGTGGCACAGGGACTGCCTGTGTGGGTCTTGCAATGCTGATGACTGTTGGGGAGTGGGAAATGTAGTTTGCAGTGGCACAAGGGACTGCCTGTGGTCTTGCAAATGCTATGACTGCTTGGGGTGGGAAATGTCAGTTGCAGTGGCACAAGGGACTGCCTGTGGTCTTGCAAATGCTATGACTGCTTGGGAGTGGGAAATTGTTTTGCAGTGGCACAAGGGACTGCCTGTGGTCTTGCAAATGCTATGACTGCTTGGGAGTGGGAAATGTAGTGTTTGCAGTGGCACAAGGGACTGCCTGTGTTTCTTGCAAATGCTATGACTGCTTGGGAGTGGGAAATGTAGTTTTTGCAGTGGCACACAGGGACTGCCTGTGGTCTTGCAAATGCTTTATGACTGCTTGGAGTGGGAAATGTAGTTTGGCAGTGGCACAAGGGGACTGCCCTGTGGTCTTGCAAATGCTATGACTGCTTGTGGAGTGGGAAATGTAGTTTGCAGTGGCACAAGGGACTGCCTGTGGTCTTGCAAATGCTATGACTGCTTGGAGTGGGAATGTTGGGAACTGTAGTTTGCAGTGGCACACCAGGGACTGCCTGTGGTCTTGCAAATGCTATGACTGCTTGGGATGTGGGGGAAATGTAGTTTGCAGTGGCACAGGGACTGCCTGTGGTCTTGCAAATGCTGACTGCTTGGGAGTGGGAATGTATGTTTGCAGTGGCACAAGGGACTGCCTGTGGTCTTGCAAATGCTATGACTGCTTGGGGGTGGGAAATTGTAGTTTGCAGTGGCACAAGGGACTTGCCTGTGGTCTTGCAAATGCTATGCCTGCTTGGGATTGGGGAAATGTAGTTTGCAGTGGCACAAGGACTGCCTGTGGTCTTGGCAAATGCTATGACTGCTTGGGTTGGGAATGTAGTTTGCCAGTGGCACAAGGGGACTGCCTGTGGTCTTGCAATGCTATGACTGCTTGGGAGTGGGAATGTAGTTTGCAGTGGCACAAGGGACTGCCTGTGCTGTTGTCTGCAATTGCTATGACTGCTTGGGTGGGAGTGGGAAATGTAGTTTGCAGTGGCACAGGGACTGCCTTGGGTCTTGCAAATGCTATGACTGCTTGGAGTGGGAAATGTAGTTTGCAGTGGCACAAGGGACTTGCCTGTGGTCTTGCACAATGCCTATGACTGCTTGGGAGTGGGAAATGTATGTTTGCAGTGGCACAAGGGACTGCCTGTGGTCTTGCAAATGCTATGACTGCTTGGGAGTGGGAAATGTAGTTTGCAGTGGCACAAGGGACTGCCTTGTGGTCTTGCAATGCTATGACTGCTTTGGAGTGGGAAATGTAGTTTTGCAGTGGCACAAGGGACTGCCTGTGGTCTTGCAAATGCTATGACCTGCTTGGGAGTGGGAAATGTAGTTTGCAGTGGCACAAGGGACTGGCCTGTGGTCTTGCAAATGCTATGACTGCTTGGGAGTGGGAAATGTAGTTTGCAGTGGCACCAAGGGACTGCCTGTGGTCTTGCAAATGCTCATGCTGCTTGGGAGTGGGAAATGTAGTTTGCAGTGGCACAAGGGGACTGCCTGTGGTCTTGCAAATGCTATGACTGCTTGGGAGTGGGAAATGTAGTTTGGCAGTGGCACAAGGGACTGCCTGTGGTCTTGCAAATGCTATGACTGCTTGGGAGTGGGAAATGTGAGTTTGCAGTGGCACAAGGGACTGCCTGTGGTCTTGCAAAGCTATGACTGCTTGGAAGTGGGAAATGAGTTTGCAGTGGCACAAGGGGACTGCCTGTGGTCTTGCAATGCTATGACTGCTTGGAGTGGGAAATGGTTAGTTTGCCAGTGGCACAGGGACTGCCTGTGGTCTTGCAAATGCTATGACTGCTTGGGGGGGGAAATGTGTTTGCAGTGGCACAAGGGACTGCCTGTGGTCTGCAAATGCTATGACTGCTTGGGAGTGGGAAATGTTAGTTTTGCAGTGGCACAAGGGGACTGCCTGTGGTCTTGCAAATGCTATGATGGCTTGGGAGTGGGAATGTAGTTGTGCAGTGGCACAAGGGACGCCTGTGGTCTTGCAAATGTATGACTGCTTGGGAGTGGGAAATGTAGTTTTGAGTGGCACAAGGGACTGCCGTGGTCTTGCAAATGCTATGACTGCTTGGGAGTGGGAAATGTAGTTTGCAGTGGCACAGGGACTGCCTGTGGTCTTGCAAATGCTATGACTGCTTGGAGTGGGAAATGTTAGTTTTGCAGTGGCACAAGGGACTGCCTGTGGTCTTGCAAATGCTATGACTGCTTGGGAGTGGGGAAATGTAGTTTTGCAGTGGCACAAGGGACTGCCTGTGGTCTTGCAAATGCTATGACTGCTTGGGTTGGGAAATGTAGTTTGTCAGTGGCACAAGGGACTGCCTGTGGTCTTGTCAAATGCTATGACTGCTTGGAGTGGGAAATGTAGTTTGCAGTGCGACAAGGGACTGCCTGTGGTCTTGCAAATGCTATGACTGCTTGGAGTGGGAAATGTAGTTTGCAGTGGCACAAGGGACTGCCTGTGGTCTTGCAAATGCTCATGAATTGCTTAGTGGGAATGTATTTGCAGTGGCACAAGGACGCCTGTGGTCTTGCAAATGCTATGACTGCTTGGAAGTGGGAAATGTAGTTTGCAGTGGCACAAGGGACTGCCTGTGGTCTTGCAAATGCTATGACTGCTTGGAGTGGGGAAATGTAGTTTTGCCAGTGGCACAAGGGACTGCCTGTGGTCTTGCAAATGCTATCGATGGCCTTGGAAGTGGGAATGTAGTTGCAGTGGCACAGGGACTGCCTGTGGTCTTGCAAATGCTTCATGACTGCTTGGAAGTGGGAAATTGTTTGAGTTCAGTGGGCACAAGGGACTGCCTGTGGTCTTGCAAATGCTTAGACTGCTTGGTGGGAAATGTAGTTTTGCAGAGTGCACAAGGAGCCTGTGGTCTTGTCAAATGCTATGACTGCTTGGGAGTGGGAAATGTAGTTTGCAGTGGCACAGGGACGTCTGTGGTCTTGCAAATGCTATGACTGCTTGAAGTGGGATGGGAATGTAGTTTGCCGTGCACAAGGGACCGCCTGTGGTCTTGCAAATGCTATGACTGCTTGGAAGTGGGAATGTAGTTTGCAGTGGCACAAGGGACTGCCTGTGGTCTTGCAAATGCATGACTGCTTGGGGTGGGGAAGTGTTCTTGTAGAATTGGGGTGGGGGGGTTGTTTGGCCAGTAAAGAGAAGTACATTTCAGCCTTCTGTCTAGGAATATGCCCAAAATGTCCTCCATTTTGAGCATGAAACATGCATTTTATTAACATTTTTAAAAAAGTATCAATTTTTTCATGTGTCCTCCATTTTTTTAAAAAAAAAAATACGCATCTACATTTGAAAATGTTGCCCTACATTTGTCCTACATTTGTCCCAGTTGGAGTGGTCCTGCCTTATGGCAACCCTGATATATTTCTAAATAAATAAATGTACAAAGAATACCAAAAAAAAAAAAAAAAGACACAAAAATTTAGCTCAGTAAAGGAACAAAAACCTGAAAGGGATATCACTCGTAAATTGTGATCCACTTTAACAAAGGTCCAAAACACAAGCAGAAATAATCCCATTTGAGACAACTTAAACTGCCCAAGCTCAGTGCTAGGGAATCCTGGGAATTGTAGTTTATTGCGGCATCAGAACTCTCTGACAGAGAAGGCTAAATGTCTCACAAAACTACAGTTCCCTGAATTGCCTAGCATTGAGCCAGAGCAGTTAAAGCGATCTCAAACTGGATTATTTCTGCAGTGTGTTGGGGACTTAAGATATTCAAGAGGGAATTTGGATCAATCCATTTATCCATCTTTTTCTTTCCTCCTCCTCCTCCTTTTTTGTATGTTCATCTAAGATTCTAAGGAATGGTTGGGTCTATCCAGTACCTTGCAGCAAGCCTATGTGACTTGTAACTTGTACTATTTGCATGCCATACAACATGCTCAAGCTATGGATTCAAACCAAAATAATGGGAGGGGGGAATCTGCTCTTCGTAGAACATCATCAACCAAAGAAGTCAGAAGAATTATATTCTTTCAGGTGTTTATATTCTTGCAGTGTCACACAGTGAATAAAATAATCTTGTCTCTATTTTTAAATTAGCTTGGAATGTATGCCCTATCCCCCATTTAATGGCAACTGTTGATGAAATTCATACATGTTTATAGAACACTTGGCCAGAAGCCCCTATGGATATATAGAGCTTTAAAGCAGCCAAACTGTCTCACTAAGTGAGGTAGAAAAATGGACCAGGGAACATAAGGAGGAGCTCAAGCCTAGAAGTAAACATCATTATATTCAGTCGCCACTGATGATCCTCCTTGTTGTTTCAGCTTGAAGTTATTCTTCTCTTTTCCTTCAAAGCAATGGCATAATTTTGCAGTGAGCTGAGAACAGTTGCATTCCATTCCAAAGGTGCTTGCTTTTCCACAGCAACACAGCAATACAGGACATACATCTGGTATAGGACTTAGGGATTTTTGAGATGAACTATATAAATATATATAAAAGAAAGAATAATATGTTCTACCTGAAAGTGTACAGAAACTCACACTGCTTTTACACTCTTCTTGGTTTTGCTGCTACAATCAGACTTCAATTCCAGATGTTTTCCTTCAGGCTGGTTTGGCGCATGACAGGGTTGCTATTTTCATAGAATAAATAGTCTGGAATGTACGTACTGTTAAACTGCACACACTTCAATATGCCCATTCTTGGAAATTGCTAACATTTTATTTCTCACCGGGTGGCTAACATATGGGCTGCCAGCATTTGAGGTATGTTAGCAGGGGGTGCGTGTAGCATTTTCCATGCCTTGCATACATTCCAATGTATAGTAGAAACCAAGTTTTAAGGGGCTTAGCCCCAATGGGCTTTCAGTTGATATGTATATACACCCCCCAAAGTCTTTTGTCAAGTTTAGTTCAGAAAATGTTAATGAGAAATGTTCCATCCTTTAGATGGAGGTGTTGAGAAATTTTGGTCCACTTTGCAGATCCCAAAGCCCTTGGATGCTGCCTCAGGTCTTTCCCTCACTGGCAATTTTTTGCCCCCAATGTGCAAAAATGGGTCAAACCTTTCTCAAAATGGTTATAGGGATCAGATGTATAGTACAGTTTTCTTGAACAGTAAAGTTTGGAAGAAAAAGGAATGGAAATAAATTATTCCCCACAAAATTCATTCCTCTGAATTTTGATAATGAATTGAGAAACTGGAGTGTGTCCAAAGGAGGGCGACTAAAATGGTAAAGGGTGTGGAAACCATGTCCCATGAGGAATGACTTAAGGAGCTGGGGATGTTTAGCCTGGAGAAGAGAAGGTTCAAAGGTGATACAATAGTCCTGTTTAAATATTTGAAGGGATGTCATATTGAGGATGGAGCAAGCTTGTTTTCTGCTGCTCCAGAGATCAGGACCTGGAACAATGGATGCAAGCTCCAGGAAAAGAGATTCCCCCTCAACATTAGGAGGAACTTCCTAACAGTAAGGACTGTTCGACAGTGGAACAAACTCTCTTGGAGTGTAGTGGAGTCCCTTCTTTGGAGGTCTTTAAGCAGTGGCTGGATGGCCATCTGCATGGCAGGGGGTTGGACTGGATGGCCCTTGTGGTCTCTTCCAACTATATGATTCTATCCATTTATGTAAATATTTGGAAATATTTGCTCTGAAGCATCAGTTCTTGACATCCAAAGATTCTGCAGAAACAGTCAATATTATAACACTTCTGGCATCAGGTGTGAACTGGCAGACAGTGGCTGTAGTCCTGTATGGATCAACTGGTGTAGTAGTTCCACATGCAGACCTACTCTACGCTAAGCCATATATCTCCTCCCCTAGATATTCATTTTATGCTTTGTGGAGAGCACGTTGAATTGAAGAAGTGTCTTGCTATGTCTCCATAGCCAAAGTCAAATAATTACCATCAACCCTAAGATCTGCTGGGATTCTCCTGAGGGCTCAGTGCTGCTGTAATTACTTTGTGTTTGCATACATGGAAATAGGCTGCATCTGCACTGCTTAAGTAATCCAGTTTGACACCATTTTAACTGCCATGGCTCAATGCTATGGAATTCTTGGGTTGTGGTTTGTTGCTCTGGTGCCACAACAAACTACAATCCCCAGAATTCCATAGCATTGAGCCATGGCAGTTAAAGTGGTGTCATACTGAATTACTCAGCTAGTGTGGAGGTAACCATAGTCACATGTTTCTCCAATCCTGTCCACTGCCCATGAGCTATGAAATGACTGTGCAGGAGGGCATCAGAGGTTGTATGCTAGGTTTGAGGGGTGATCTTTCAACATGGCAGAGGGAGGGAGGGAATACCAAACTTTGCAGTGCCCTCCCCTCCCAAGAAACACACAGGTATAAGAAAAACCTATGCATGAATATGCCACTAACATGATGCCATCAGGTATCTAGTGTAATGAGGAAGTAATGTATGTTGTGAACTGCTATGATCTACCCAGGAACAGCGGTATACAATTATTATTATTATTATTATTATTATTATTATTATTATCATCATCATCATCATCATCATCATCATCATCATCATCATCAATGAGGAAGTGGGTCATACCATTCAACACAAGAATGACCAGGAATTTTTTTAAAAAATTCTTCCCTTACAGTTTATTGACACATTGAAAGAGCAAGGCAGGCCAGGTCCAACAGGCCTGCCTGGAAGAAGAAAAGCCCTCCTTCTGTCCATCATCTTGAGGGAGAGAAAGGCAAGCCAGCTCCAACAGGCCTCTGAGGGAGAGCAGATCTGCTGAACTTTTCCCCTTCCCTACTGTCATTCCCTTCTCCTTTTGTGTTTTGTCTTTAGATTGTAAGCCTGAGGGCAGGGAAATGTCTAATTAACAAATTGTAAGCCGCTCTGATAGCCTTGGCTGAAGAGTGGGGCATAAATAAATAAATAAATAAATAATATTGAAAAATGGCTTTCTTGGAAGATATTCTTATTCACTTCAAAATCTCACCAATTAGCAGGTGTAAAGTATTTTTTGCATAGGAAGAACAGCTTTAGCTTTGTGATAAAACGTATGGTCTGTGGGGAAAAGGTCCCAGTTTCAATACTCTGGCATCTCCAAGTAAGGCAGGGAACAAAGACCCATTTCTCAAACTCTGGAGATCTACTGTCAGTCAGTGGAGACAATATGAATTACATGGATCAGTTATTTGACTTGATGTAAGGCACACTCCTGTTTTCCTGTGATGAATAATAGGTGCATGCAAAAAGACTGTTCTCTCTAAGCTGAACTAGTATTCAACAATCTCCATCACTGACTGACACGACAATACTTCTGACAGAATGGAGTAAACTGCATAGTCATTCCATTAATGTAGCCAATCAAAACGTAAAATTTGTCTTCCATGTTCAGTTTTCTGTTACTATGGGGCCACACTCTCTGTCAAGTTATGCGATGACACAACATATGAGTGTTCCAGCTATAAGTTTTGGATGATCTTTAGTGATAAGTTTCAGTAGCTTTGGATTAAACAAACTGCTGAATTCTTTGTTCACTTTGAGTTCAGTTAGATTTCTAAAACTGTATACCTTGAGAAAGCAAAGTATTTTGAAAAGTGGCTTAAGTATTAAGGATTAATGAGAACAAGCTTCTTTCCATATAGCTGTCTTAATATTTGCTTGTGCCCTAAGCACTCATTATATTCTTTTAAAATAATTGATAACCAATTGCAAAGTGGTTATTTTAAGAAACGAGAGATACCAACCTTTAGGCTTTCTAAAAGCTATTCACCTTGAACCCATGTTGCTGAATTCCAATGAGATGGGAACTCACAGTAATTACTCAGTTGTGAGGGAAAGGCACCCTGCACATGCCTAAAGTAAAGATGCTTTACTATTCCATATGTTCCAATGTAGAGCCCAGCTTTCCAAAATAAGATTTGAAAGTGAGCTGTAGGTCATATTGAGTACAAATGAAACTGATCTGTTGAAACAAGCAAGAGGCCTGTGGCACTGTAAGATAACTCACAGAGAGTCCTCAAGAGCCCAAATCTCCACTGGTTTTTGAACTCTTGTCATTTTTAATGCCAAATTTGTATCCACACAACTTTGTGTGGAGAAATAGCTATAGGGTATTTTTGCCAATTGAAGGTGTGTGAATCACATCAGAAGATGAAAAGCTGTTTGAAACCCTGATTGAGTGGACTGGATTATAAGGTTATAACAGGGTTGCCAGGTGAACGGGTGAGAGAGAGTTGGCATCTAGATTTGCCATAGGATATGGTTGGTACATCTGTCCATATCCCTGTTACACTGTCTATTGTTCTTTTAGACTGGATAGCTGATGACAAGCAAGTACCAGTCCATGCACAAAAAAATAAATGCACACATATCTGATAGCAGAAATGAAAACATTAAAAAAAACACCAGTAGAAGGACATTTCAGCCATCAGGTACTGTACCTTAAAGTGGCTATTCCTGAACATCAAAGGCAGCTCTCAATGTGAAAGTGCTAAAATGAAGTTCATCAAGAGATTCAGTTCTGTTGCCTTTGAAATGAACAAGTACAAAAATCATTATCATGGCTAACATCCTGCTGGTAGTCCCAACTAGAGTAAACACATTCAATCAACTATTGAATAACGAGTCAACACATAGGTAAATCCCACTGAATCAACAGGTCTATGTTAGACATAACTCAGCATTTAGGCCTGTATGTGTTAAGCAGCTCACCAATGCAATGCTTCACTGTTATGACAGAACACATTTTGTGGATGGCCACTGTTGAAAATAGTAATCACTTTCTGTACTTTCTATATTTCCATTGCCTCTGACCTCCTTCCTCTCTCCTAGATTAGAATTATAGAATCATAAAATTGGAAGAGACCACAAAGGCCATCCAATCCAACCCCTTGCCATGCTGGAAGACACAATCAACACCTTCCCTCAGATGGGCACCCAGTTTCTGCTTAAAAACCTCCAAAGAAGGAGATTCTACCACATGCTAAGGCAGCATGTTCCACTGTTGATCAGCTCTTTTCATCAGGTAGTTCTTTCTAATGTTTAGGTGGAATCTCTTTTCCTGTAGTTTGAATCCATTGCTCTGGATCCTATTTTCTGGAGCTGAAGAAAACAAACTTGCTCCATCTTCAGTATGACACCCTTTCAAATATTTAAACAGGGCTATTATATCACCTTTTACCCTTCTCGTCTCCTGGTCAAACATACCCAGCTCCCTTATCCGTCTTGATAGGAAATGGTTGTTGTGGTTTTTTTTACATCCATCCTGGTTTCTTTAGATATCTCCCATTTTTACTTCTCTTTGTAACTATTTGAAAATGAGCCTTCAGCATCTCACTTCTCATCCATCATGAACTCCCTTCTCCTTTGCTATTCCTGACCATGGGATCACACCTAGTATTTCTCTAGGTTTACTGAAATCAGCATTCTTTAAGTTGGGAATACATGTCTGACTACACTTGGCTTCTTCTTTCCATTGCATAACAAACTCCAGGAGAACACTGCCACTTTCACCTAAGGATCATGCCACTTCCACTCCATTAACTAGGTCATCACTGTTGGATAGGAACAGATATAAATTGCAAATCATCTTGTTGCATGTATACAGCTTGTGTGTGTGTTTGTGCAACTTGCAGTTACTTGCAGTGCCCCTGATGAATAGGCAGTGCCCATGAAAGTTGCCATAATAATTTTTCTAGTGTTTCAGGTGCCATAGAACTCTTAGTTTTACTACACAGATGAACACCGTCACCATGAGGAAATTCTCATTTGTTTGAAATCTTTGCCTTTTCACGCTATGGATGTTGAAGCCTTGCTTTACTGGACTTTGCACATATTCACTATTGCAGGAATTTGTTCCAATTTTTATTAGCAATTTTTATATTTCATGACATTTACATGATATTACAAAATTATACACCTCCTCATATTGTCAGCATTCACTATTTGGATGGCACTGCAACTTCTCTTCACAGAAATAGATATGTTTCCTGAACTACAAATCTTTCCAGTGTCCTCCACTTATTTTTCTGTTCTGTTTTTCTTCCTGTTCTCTGCTTGTTTTTCTTTTCTTTTTTGCTGCTGTCAGTATTGGTGGTGATTCTGCCATTTTAAGCCCTGGAGAAGTAAGCTTCTCCTGCACGTACTCAGACACCCTAGAGGGCAAGTCTAAGACTTCCTCAGAAAGGTCAGTTTTATATAGAAAAGCAAACAGTTGTGGTAATCAACTTTTTTCCCCTCCTAAGGATCTTGGTTTCTTGCCTAGTTATGTGCAGTCTACAGTTTGACCCAGGCTTCCTGCACTTCATGCTCAAATGCAGTTGATGCAAACCCAATGTGAATTATTAGCACAGAAGCAATACTCCCTCTTTTACCAAAGTGAATGATTACTTAGGTTATCAAGTTTAGGGGGGCATTCCCATATTGGGGGGCAGGCTTGTGGACATGACTATGATATGGGATGAATGTGACAGTCATAATAATTTCTTCAAAAACATACTGAGGCTAAAAGTACTGTCCTTACCCAGATGCTTAGCAACTTCTCAAAATAATGTGAAGCCAAATCCCAACTTTTTGGAGGCCTAGGGTGGGGGCAATGCTGATCAGCAATCAAGCCTCATAGGACTGCAGTCATTGCTACTAAGTCCATGAAAGCAAGTGAGCAGGGCAGTTTCATTGAACTTTCTTCCATAGTGCCTGCACTATTATTTGCTTTTAATATTTTTGGTTTTTTTAGGTAAGTGAAAGATGTCAGCTTCTAAGGATACCAAGTGGGAAAGTTGTTTATAAGTTTAAATTAATTTCAGGGGGAAATTATCTGTAATTTATGCTTATCACGATGTCTGCTGTGCACTGCAATGGAAGACACATGCTATAAAACCTACCAAGCAATTTTTGTCTCCTGCTTATTCAGCATGTTCTGCTTAAACCAATGAAACAAGGGGTCAGTCTAAAGGACCGTATTTCTCACATGGTAACTAACACTGTCCAAGATTGTTTATCTGTAACAGCCACTCAGTAGTAGCCAGCTTCTCACATGAACTACTGAATAGGAGCTGCTCTCCTGTGAGGCAAACCCCTGCAGATGCAATATTGGTTATGCCATTGATGAGCCTCTTTCCATCAGTGGAAATCAGATAAAGGAAGGAATCCCTCTTCCTTCCTGCAGCGTTCACCCCCTGTGCAACCCCCATATCTGCTCTGGAAGCCATCCAGAACCAGCTCTTGGCCAGTGTGGATGGCTGGGGAGGGGAGGGAAGGGAGAGAAAGCTGTTGACCACCAGTGTGATTTGTATATGTATGTCCCTGACTCTCTAGATGCTACTGCACCTTCACTCTGATATTCTCTCACGAGGGGGCAAGTTGGCAAGGGCTGGTTGAAGGTGTAGTCCAACACTACCTGGAGAGTCACCTCCCCATCCCCCCAGGTGTAAATACCACAGCTCTGTGGGTGGAGCTGGTCACATTTACCCAGCTTCAAAACTGAGTTAAAGACAATACTGTTCAAGGAAGGGTTCCCAGACATCACATGATTGTTATCCCAGGTTTATTTTTATTTGTTGTTTGCTATATTTATTATTAAAATGTTAAATGTATTAATATGTATGTGGTTTAATTATTTTTGTAGAATGTATGCCATAGGCAGGTTTATTTTATTCCATTTTTAACGGATCGTATGTACAGTGCTGTGTAAATTTACAGCGCTTTATAAATAAAGCATCATCATTCTGTTAATCAGGTGAGACAACTAGTTCCATCCACATGTTTGTAGTCTCCCATATACCTGAACGGCATATATTTAGATAACCAATAAACAGCTTTGACTGATCATTAGATGAGGGTAAGGTGAATTGTTGTAGCAGTACTAGTTTCTGCTACTGTCTTCACTATAGAGCAAGAAGTTCTGTTAACTACTAATGAATGTAGAGTCACACAAAAGTTAGCTGTAGAATGGTAACTATTGAACTAATGTAACTGTAGCACATTGAAAGGTAATTTCAATGGCAATGACATTTATCACATGTACAAGATACTTGGGTCCAAAGCACACTGCAGAAATAATCCAGTTTGAGACCGCTTGAACTGTCCTGGCTCAGTGCTAGGGAATCATGGGAACTGTAGTTTATTGTGGCACCAGAGCCCTCTGACAGAGGCAGATAAAAGTATCACAAAACTACAGTTCCCAGAATTCCATAGCACTGAGCCAAGGCAGTTAAAATGGTGTCACACGGGATTATTTCTGCAGTGTGTTTTGGACCTTGGTTTATACATTGATTCCATCTGTTATTCTGAATTTGATTCCCTCCCCCACATGACACTCTTCTCCAACTTCATGCCTTCTCAGTTTTTTTTGACTTCAGCTCCTGTTAATTACAGCCAGCATGGTTTATGAAGGATTATGGGAGCACCCAGTTGGGGAAGCTGCTAAAGTCGCTCATATGAAACAGTACAAATTGTTTATCAGCCATAAGAAGCATGGAATAAATACCACCACAATGTGCATAAGGTTGTACAAAACAAATGGATCGCTGCACGTAAAGGGAAGCAATGTTTATTAGAACTATAAAATATGTTGGACGTGGCAGGCAACACTGAATCTAATCTATCCTGGCTGCCTTTCTGTTCCCTGGACTCTCCATCTATCTTTATCTCCCCTCTCTTCAAAAATGTACTTTTTGTGTACAAGCAATAAATCAAAAAGTCTCTGGTGTCTGCATCCTTTCTTTAGATTGCACAGAATTCAGAAACTAACAGAAAACAGGAGTGTTTGCTAGAGAGCGCATGGGATCCAGAAGCAAGGCAACATTTGACATATTTCAAGGAGAATGGCAATAACACTTGATCTGACAGAGAAGAGACCTGAACCCCCTTTTCTAAAGTTCCTATGAAGTCATGATACTGAATGGAAAAATGTGACAGTTGTAAATTGACTTTTGGAACCTTTCACATCTGGCCATGAATTTCAAGAATTCTGAACTCATTTTCCTTATTGTAAGTATGAGCATACAATGGATCCATTAACTAAAATCACAGCCAGAAAGATTTTCTTATTAAGTCTAAAGCTCTTCTGTAGTCCCTTCATAAGTCACTTTGCTGAAATGTGACCATTACGACAAGTGGTTTGAGTCAACAACAAAATATAACGAACATATATTTTTAGATATTTTATGATTAGATTCATAAAATGATAGATTAGATACGGTAGATAAGATTCAAATTATGAGTTTCCTTTTACTGTCAAAATCCACACAACCACAGATCTACTGCTGTGTTAATAATAATAATAATAATAATAATAATAATAAGTTTTATTTATGTTTTCCCACCTCTCCCGACGGATCAAAGCGGGATTACAGTCAGAAAATACAATTCAACAATACAACAATAGTTCTGATAACAATTATTTAAAATCTGAGTATAAAACAATGTACTATCTAAAAACATTTAATACAGTGTGCAAATTTCATTAACATCCTGAAGTAGACTTCTGTTCGAGAGATGTAATTCTTTATAGAAAATCAGGGGGGTATGCTTGTCGGAAGAGGTGAGTTTTCAGCGC
>NC_056522.1:312938000-312985637 GCF_019175285.1 Sceloporus undulatus | reverse complement strand
CTTCTTAAAGGCATCCAAATTAAATTTAAATGACCTTGCCATCCTCCAGTATTCCTCATTAATCTCACTGGTCAAGATACATGAAAGATTGGACAAGACTCTTTGTCCACTGGACTCTGCCACAGACTTATTATACAGACTGGGAAAAATGGGTGGGTGCACATGGGATATTTCCAAGAGCTACCAAACTGAACTATAATCTGTTATTGATCATGGATAGCATGATACTTGACATTTTCTAGAGTATTTGATGTCTTCTGGCAAATTGGAGGGTGTACTCTATGCTAGTGATGGAGAACCTTTTGGGGGCGGGACTTCCGGGGGGAAATCAAGACACACTCTCTTAGACAATAGCAACCCCCCCCCCCCACAAAACGTGCCAGGAAAACTCCATGACAGTTTCACCTCAGGGTCGACATGAGTCAGAAATTACTGAAAGGCACCACACAAACAAGTCACACTCTCCCAGCCTCAAAGGATGGCAATGGAAATCCTCCCTGACAAAGCTTGCCCCATGATAGTTTCCCCTTAGGGTCACCAGGAACTGGCCCTTGTAAGGGAGGGAGAGTGCTCTGTGCTGCCAAACTGAAATAACTTCAAGGCACACAACAACAAGCATATTAAAGCACAGAAGGCACAGCACAATAACAAAAACAAAGAGAACCAGCGGTTTGAGCATGCGACTCTGGAGACCAGGACTCAAATCCCAGCTCGGCCATGAAACCCACTGGGAGACCTTGGGCTAATCACACTCTCTCAGCCTCAGAGGAAGGCAATGGCAAACCTCCTCTGAAGAAATCTTGCCAAGAAAACCCCACGGATGGCCTCATTACACTTCACAAAACTACAGTTCCCAGAATTCCAACTCATGCATAATGTGGGCTTTGTGACCAGAAGGGCCAAGACTTCTGCCAGGATGGGCTGTGCGACACACCTCCTTTGTCGGGGTTTGGTTTTCCGTGGGAGAACTGGGCTGTGGCAAGGATCTGGGCTGGCTGCATGTGCCTCCTTGCCCCTCTCTGCTACAGCCTGGTTCTCCCAAGGCAAACCGAGCCTGGCCAAGGAGCTGGACCAAAGCATGCACACCGCTACTTGCTGTGGCCGCTGTGTGCTCTCGGAGACAGCTTCGCATCCCAGAGAGGGCACACGTGCCATAGTTTTGCCACCACGGCTCTATGCTGTTGATGAAAAAGGTGGCAGAATGTCATTGCAGAGTGGGAAAAGGCTGAAGGACAAAAAAGAGCCCAAGGTAGCTTGGGTTAAAAAGATAGGAGGACAAATAGATGGCCCAGGATATAGCATGCTACGAGGAAGAGAGAGAGTCAGTTAATGAGCAGAGAAACGGAGTCCCAAGGAGGCAGCAAGTTCAGCAGAGCAGGAATCAAAGAGACACGAGCCAGGAGAAAGCATGTGACAAAATCCAGCAGGCAAGAGAAGTGAGTATAAAATAGAGAAAATGGAGAGTGAAGAAGCAAAAGGATTGACTGAAACAGGAAATCAGTGAGCTAAGGAGCTGAATTTCAAATACCAAATGCTGCTAACTAACCATCTTTGTATGTATGATGCAAAACCCATGCTTCAGTTTATCATTTGACTTTGGAATTTTAAAATATATTTACCATAACAGACAGCAGCACATTTTAGTTTAGATTTTTAGCATGTTGTGACTTATCTGCTAGTCCAGCATTAGGAAGTCTGGTGTTACAGGAGGTAAGAAAAACCATCAGAGCACAATGCACTGCAAACAGCAATCCATTATTCAAGGCGTACGTGCTTTAGGGAGTAAGGGAGAAAGGGATATGGGTTTAATTTCAGGCCTTCACTTTCTAGGTGCCCCCAAGGGGTATACACATTTCCTATATAAAGTTCAGTCTGTTTGTAATTAAGTCCTCCTGCTCTGCTTATTCCTAGCTAAATTAAAAATAGTAAAATCAGAATAACCTTGGACTCTTTGACATAAACAAGGCCACTGTTTCCAGCAGTATAAATATTCTGATCAGGTTTATGAGTCTTAGAAGGCTGAAACAGTCTTGTGAACTTTTCATGTTGAACAAATGTTACGTTTCAAAGAGCTAATAAGCAGCTGGATCTCCCTTTGCAACCTGAAGGCTTTTTAGCAAGAGCAATTTCTCATTTGAACTTCAAGTGTATTTAGTGCTGTGCTGTAGAATATCAGTCCTGAATGCTGCCCTCCTTCAAATAGCTTTGAAGTGCTGACTAATTAACAGACTGAGGTTCTGAGATGTTCTGCATGGTGTTTTTTTTTAAACCTTCCTTATCATAGAAAGAAGAATATGGGTCAGAACTCCAGGGTCAAGACCACAACAGAGGAGAATGCAATGTCACACCAAAATTACAGCACACTACAGGGATGGAGGATCCACTATAATTCAGCCAGTCTCAGTACAGGAACCTGAAGTGAGAAAAATGCTCACTAACTCCTTCACTCATGTTGGAAGTCTGGAATGAAAAAGTGACCCTTGCAACCTAGCAACACACTCAGTGAAGCAAGTAATATAATATTGTGAGGTGAAAGAAAGAAAGAAAGAAAGAAAGAAAGAGAAAGGGGTGGGTGGGTGAAAGAAGAGTAAGGAAAAGAACAAGTGTACAAAGCTTAATTTCTAGCAGCAGCCTGGTACGTTATACAGCACACAGAAAAGCAGTCCTATTGCACAGCAAGAGATCCCATCCTGCCAGATGCAGAAAAGGTGTACTGCCAAAACTGCATAATATTAACATTTTTCTCCTCAAAGGAAATATATAAAATGAAAGCAACCTGCTAATTTCATTTGGGATCTTCTACAACAAATAATAGTAGACAGACACATCAGAACACAAGACAAATACTGTATAAGAACAGGTCTTAAAGCAAATCAAGTATAAACTCTCACTAGAAGCAAAGATAACTAGGCAGTTGTACTTTGGACACATCTTGACACATACTCATTAGAAAAGATTACATTACTTAGTAAAGTGGGAGGGGATAGGAAAAGAGGGAGGCCCGATCTAGATGTGCTAGGGGTTGGCCAAGAGCACACTGCCCATATGTGCCTCACCCCTAGCACATGATGAGGGTGTCAAAATGGTGGTGCCCTGTACACATGCACCACCATTTTGACGCGATGGATGCTTAGCATCCACACGTCACACCCCCATTGTGACGTCGCAAGTGCGCCATTGGCGCACTGCAGTGTCACAAATGGCACCGCAGAAAGAACCCGCTTTTTGCAGGTTCTTTTTGCTGCGCGAGGGAGCCGTGCGGTTTGTCCACTGCGGCTTCCTCACACAGTAAAACAAGGCACTGACAGAACGCCCTTTTTGGGCGGTCTGTACCCCACCGGAGATAGCTCTACAATTAGATTGATTCAATCAAGGAAACCATGGCAAGACCTAAGCAGGACTGTTGGTGATCCAGGCTCTTGGAGATCTCTCACTGATAGGGTTGCTACATGTCAACTTGATGGCAAATACCAATTTGATGGCAAATAACAATATTGTTTTGGGTTGCTGGTCACAGAGAAACAGCAACTTCATAGTGCACATGGGCAGAAATTAGCAACAATGCATTCAACTAACAGGGATACTGACAAGAAATTCAAAAGGATATTTTGTTCAATTGGTCATATCCATATACTATGGAATGCTAAAACTTACAGAGAGAGAAATTAGTTTATAAATCAGGGGTAGAGAAGCCTTGCTAGCTTAGGGAGTGAACTGCACTTTGAAAAAGGACTTATGTTACATTCTAGTAGTGGGCAAAGCTGATGACATAGAACCAGGCCAAAGCAATGTGGGAGGGTGGAAATATCATTCTTACCAATTTGGACATCAAATATATATAAAGTGTAGTTTATACACTATATAATATACATAGAGTGTAGTCCTGTTCATTTCTGTTCAGGAGTATGTGCCAATGTGGCAGCAAAGGATGTCTGTGTATGAGAGAATGTTTTTGAAAGGCACTGTACATTAAAAATAAACAGTATTCAGTATTTCAGGATTAATGCAATACAATTTCCAAACTTTTTTAAAAAATAAAAAAAGAATAATTATTGAATTTTGCTCTGAGCAGATATCCTGGATAAAGAATCTTTCAAATGTGAAAGCTTCCTTTGGCCTGTTACAGACTGCCCAAATAAAGCTGCTTCGGGTCTCTTTGGAGATATGCTATTTAAATGATGCATGGGTCCTAAGAGTCCGGAGGTCACGTCAAAGCCACACTCCATTCCTAAGCACTGGATTGCAGCTTTGGTGCAGCTTCCAGATACTTAGGATGCATGCATCATTTAAACAGCATACCTCCAAAGAGACCCAAAGCAGCTTTATTTTGGCAGTCTGTAACAGGCCTTTGTTTCATTTAAGGAATTAGAGTTTGCCTAATAAAGGATGCCATAATTGAATTAATCTTTTTTTTTAAAGGCGGCTTGTGATTTTCCAGCTGTAGATGTAAACTTCAGCAAGCAAAGTACTAACAAGCTGTATTTCTTCTGTACTTGCCTCACTCTGCCTCTCTGCTTTCTCAGACTGCCAGTCTTTATTGTGTTGTTTATATTTCATGAATAGGTGGAGGGATATTTACAATTTTATTTCTTCAAAAATCATAGAATCATAGTTGGAAGAGACCACAAGGGCCATCCAGTCCAACCCCCTGCCATGCAGGAAATCCAAATCAAAGCATCCCCGACAGATGGCCATCCAGCCTCTGCTTAAAGACTTCCAAAGAAGGAGACTCCACTACACTCCGAAGGAGTTTATTCCACTCTCGAACAGCCCTTACTGTCAGGAAGTTCCTCTTAATGTTAAGGTGGAATCTGTTTTCCTGCAGCTTGGATCCATTGTTCCTGGTCCTGTTTTCTGGAGCAGCAGAAAACAAGCTTGCTCCCTCCTCAATATGACATCCTTTCAAATATTTAAACAGGGCTATCATATAACCTCTTAATCTTCTTTTCTCCAGGCTAAACATCCCCAGCTCCCTGAGTCGTTCCTCGTAGGGCATGGTTTCCAGACCCTTCACCATTTTAGTTGCTCTCCTTTGGACATGCTCCAGTTTCTCAATGTCCTTTTTGAATTGTGGTGCCCAGAACTGGACACTATATTCCAGGTAGGGCCTGACCAAAGCAGAATACAGTGGCACTATTACTTCTCTTGATCTAGACACTGTGCTTTTATTGATGCAGCCTAAATTGCATTGGCCTTTTTAGCTGCCGCATCACACTGTTGACTCATGTTCAACTTGTGGTCTACTTGGACTCCAAGATCCCTTTCACACGTAGTTTCATTCAGCCAGGTGTCACCCATCCTATATCTGTGCATTTTATTTTTCTGCCCTAAGTGCAGTACCTTACATTTAGGAGAAGTCATATTTCACATCTCTCAGCAGCAGCAACAACAACAAAATAAAGATTTCCAGATTTGCTCTCTCTGCCTATCACTGATAATGAGGAAAGTAGGAAATCAGATGTACACACAGCAAAACTAAATGTGAATTTGTGGTCTCATTGACCCTGTAATGTGAAAAGAGGACTGTTTTTCTAGTGGAATAAATTACCTTGAGGAATAGCAGGGGTGTAAAACAAGGTCATAGAACTATAATTAGAGAACATTGTAACTAAGCATCAAACCTAAAAATCTGCCAGCAACTGTAACCAAGTGCTCTGCTCTCCCCACAGGGCCCCATTTCAGTAGTAAATGGGTCTGGAGAACCTAACCTGGCATTAGTAAAGAAATATATCAGGTATGTGGACATATATGTTCTATGCTTCATTTCTACTAAGATCTTGTACCACCTTTGAGACTAACTAAAGATAGAAGTTGGCAGCACGAGCTTATGTAGACTTAAGTCTACTTCCTCAGAAGTAAACTGAAATCTACGAAAGCTGGTGCTGTCAACTTCTTTAGTTTGTCTCAAGGGTGGTACACGATCTCTTTACATACTGATTTTATAGACTAACATGGCTATATCCTTTTTATTTTTACTAAGATATACAAGACTGGGGGAAATGATATTTATTCATTTCATTTCAATTTATACCATCTTTGTCCCAGAAAGGGACCCAAGGCGGTTCATGAATAAAAATATCAGAAAAAATACATTCTGGCCAGGTGTATTTCACTGGCAACTCTAACATACTTCTTGATGTGCACAAAACCATATTTTGATTCATTTTGCTGCAAACTTTATAGTAGAGATAGGTGGAGTGTGGCCTGTGGACCCTAGTCTTGCAGCCCCAGAAGCAGCCTACCAGTCCCCCAACGCCCCAAGTCCTCCATCTTTTAAAAAAGTAAATTTGTGATTTTCAAATAGCTTTTGCTTGAAAATCTCAAAAAATCACAAAAAATATGAGAAAATACTTCCACCCCACCCACACAACTCCGAACTACCCATCCCAAATACATCCATTTACCTTTGTAGTCCCTCTCAAAATGGGGACAACATCATTTACATCTGCCATTTAGAGGGACTAGAAAAGAAAATGAAGGAATTTAGGCTTGCTGTGCACATGGTGGGTGTGGGTGTGTGCGAGAGAGAGAGAGAGAGAGAGAGAGAGAGAGAGACCCATGGGGGTTTGCATGGGAAAAGTGTTCACTGTGCCCTATGCTGTTGTCCATCCCTGGTGTTCCCAAACAAAGCTTCCTTATATTTCAAAACAGCCATTGTGTCTTCCATGTGTGTATATTTAGGACAAGACATTTGGCGGGAGAGGCACAGTTTGGATGTGCATTCCTTTTCAGCAAACATGAGAGTAGCAAATCCAATTAAAAATCCACTAAATAGTGATACCTTTATAGGCTAGGTCAACCAAAATGCACAATATACATGTTGCAAACTTTCAAAGCGTCACTTGCGTCTTCATTTTGCTGTTTTTCTTTTTAGGAGATTATCAGACAGGGGGAAAAGCTGGGAGTAAAAGGCATACTTCCAACGTAATTGCATTGAAGATTTTCAGATGGCATCATGCTAATCCAGGATCCCATGATCCAGAAATGTCCCTACAACTAAACCATTCCCATTCCATCCTATAAAATCCTAGAAGTTACAGTTTCAAGAAGGGACAGGCAAAGTTCCCAAGGGAATAAGAACACAGCAAATGTAAGGGTTACAGGTGTGAATGATTTTCATTTCTCACTCTCTCCACTGACAGAAATTTGGGGACAGCAGGACATTTTTATTGGTGGGGGGAAGAATCCTTATGGAGGGATTATTATTATTATTATTATTACCCTGTTTATTTATATTCTGCCTTCCTCCCAGTAAAGGGACTCAAGGCGACAATGCCCTAATTTTGCCTTCTCCCATAGACACAACCCAAGTGCCTCTTGCTTAAGTTCATTCCAGTTATGCAAAGATTTCCTACTGTTTTCCCATTCCTTTGGGATGAACAAATCTGCTCAGAACAGGACTCTGGCAAGGTTTGATATTTCTTGCATCCATTTCCAAGCTTTCTTAGGAGCTGCCTGGGAAGATCCAAGTCTTTTTTGAAAGTTCTTCAAGAAATCTTGGGAAAATTGGACCAAATCTCAGCAAAGCAACTTTTGCCTAATCACTACATTAGACAAACATTGTGTCTGTGCAATGGTCCCAATACCTCTCTGAGCAATGACAGCAGCACTAACCGACAAACCACGTTGCAGAAACAGCAGATGGTAACAGAAACCTAAAGGAAGAGCTCTGAATTAAATGAATTTTTCCATTCATTCTTTCTGTCTACTCTGGTGCTTGAGTTGGGTTTCTGATTCACCTTTCCTTCATTAATATTTGTTGATGATATCAGATTATGAATGGAAAATTCTGCCTGAAGTAAAGCAGCAATTAGCTTTCCCCTTAGTGTCACAGATGCCCCCTCATTTCTTGCCATGTGTTCCTGTAACCTGGGATTGTTCCAAATCTTAAACTCACACTGGAAAACATATCCTTAGGCCAGCTGTGATCTGGTCAGGCTGAAATGAATGAGAGAAAAACCAAAAACCAACACAGAGGCAGGCAAACAATAGTGCTCCTTGTTCAGGCCTGGAAGTGATCTTCCCTTGCCGTATTCTACTCCCCATCAAAGCATCCTGCATAAAGCAAGATTCTGAGAAGGTTATGCAATATGTCCCAAGTGAGCCTTCCCTGCCTAAAGTGCCCTGCCTTCTCTTTTGGAGGAGACTCCTTGCATGTGAGACCAGATGGGATTGGGAACTATTATAGGTTCTTTGAAATAGGTGATCGGCAAAACAGCCATGACTTCTGCTACTTATAAGCTCCATGGGGATGTTGTCAGCAAAGTGCAGGAGGTTTTTCTGAAGTCTTTAAAACAAGGACAAGACTTGTCAAGGGGAATTTTTGTTTTTCTTTTTGCCTAGCTAGTACAGTTCTGAGATAATGCACAAACCAGACATCATTTGATCCTGGAAATCTACTAATGCTTTATATATTATACACTATGAGACAAATGTATCCTTTGAAACAAAGAAACAGTAGCCTGCTAGTATCTTGACCTTGGATTTTTAGAAAAGTTTCTAAATATGTCCTCTTCTTTCTTAGAGCCATGAGCAAGCAAAATTAATAGTATAATAATTTGAATGATTATTTGGAGGAAAGTCTCAACAAGTTCCTCTGGGTAGGAAATAGGATTGTAAATTTCATTCGTGCTTCTCAGATGTTTTATAGTGGGACCCATCTGTAAATTTAGGATTGATCCACACACTAGTCAAAAGTTTGGGATTTGATGGGAGTTGTTCCTGTACCCAGTAGGATTTTAAAGTCTGGAATAATAATAATAATAATAATAATAATAATAATAATAATAATTTATATTCCACTTTTTCACAGTGAATCAAAGCAGATTACAACAGTAAAATGACACAGCATACAATTAAAATTACAATTAAAGATAGATCTCCAAAACCCAGCCCCCCCATCGTAAAAGCATAAATCCAAGCCATAAAATAGGATTAAACAGCAGAAAGTATAAAACATGCCAATATAAGCCTAATAAAAAAGAAAAGAAAAAAAACTTGTGGGTAAATTGTGCAGGAGAGGGGGCAGGGATGGTGATATCGGTACCAACGTCAATATCAATGTTAGGAGCAGTAGAAATAACAGCAACAGTAATAGTAGTAGCAGGGGGAGGCAGGTCAAGGGGGCTGATCTGGGAAGGCCTGCTGGAAGAGATCCGTCTTGATTGCCTTTTAAAAGGCTTCCAAGGTGGTAAGATGACGGATCTCATCCGGCAGGTTATTCCAGAGCCTGGGAGCGGCAGATGAAAAGGTCCTCTAGGTCACCGCAGACAACCTAGTCTTCTTAGATTGTAGCAGATTTTCCCCAGAGGACTGAAGTGTGTGGGGTGGATTATATGGAAGGAGGCGCTCCCACATGTAGTCTGGACCCAAGCCATGTAGAGCTTTAAAGGTTAAAAACAACACCTTGTATATTGAAACTGATAGGCAGCCAGTGGAGAGATTTTAGGACATGTGTAATATGGGCAGTTCTAGGTGTTCCCGTAACCAACCTGACTGTCATATTTTGTACCAATTGAAGTTTCCAAACTTGGCACAAGGGTAGCCTCATGTAAAGCATGTTGCAGAAATCAAGCCGAGAGGTCACCAGTGCATGTACAACTGCTTCAAGGTCTCTCCTTTCCAATAAGGGGTGCAGCTGGTGTATCAGCCGAAGCTGATAACAAGTGCTCTTGACCGTCGCATCTACCTGCGCTGACAGTTGAAGCGACGAGTCAAGGAGCATCCCCAGACTGCGAACAGATTCCTTCAGGGGAAGTGTTACCCCATCCAGAACTGGCTGACATAACTCCATTTCCGGATTGGGGGTCCCTATTGCAAGTACCTCCGTCTTACCTAGATTCAGTTTAAGTTTTTTCCCCCTCATCCAGTCTATTACTGACCAAAGACAGGCATTCAGAGGAGAGATGCCATCCTCAGCCACTGCATCAGCCCAAGGCATAGAGAAGTATATTTGGGTGTCATCAGCATACTGATAACACCCTGCCCTATGTCTCCAAATGATCTCACCCAGCAGCTTCGTGTAAATGTTAAATAGCATGGGAGACAGAATGGTGCCCTGAGGGATGCCGAATTTTAGCTCTCTTTTAGAAGAGCAGATGTCTCCCAGCCTCACCATCTGGAATCTGCCCAAGAGGTAGGACTGGAACCACTGGATTACAGTACCCCCAATTCCCAGTTCTCCCAGGCGTTCCAGAAGGATACTGTGGTATCAAAGGCGACTGAGAGGTCCAAGAGCACCAGCAGGGTCACACTTCCCTGTCAGTGCCCAGACGGAGATCATCAACTAAGGTGACCATGGCAGTCTCAACTCCTTGTCCCATCCTAAAGCCGGTTTGAAATGGATCTAGAAAATTTGTTTCTTCCAAGACTGCCTGGAGTTGAATGGCGACCGCCTTCTCAATCACCTTGCTTAAAAAGGGTAGGAATGAAATAGGCTTGTAATTGTTTTTATCCAGGAGGTTGAGGGAGGGCTTTTCAAAAGTGATTTAACCACTGCCCCTTTAAGGCAAGGTGGGAGGAAGCCAAGATGACTGAACTGAAGCTATCATACTTTGGCCACATGAGAAGATATGATTCATTGGGAAAGACAATGATGCTGGGGAAAGTAGAGGGCAGTAGAAAGAGAGGAAGACCACAGGGCAGATGGTTGGATTCAATCAGGGAGACCATGGGCCTGAGTCTACAGGGCCTGAGCAGAGAGGTAGAGGATATCAGGGTGTCTCATTCAAAGTTGCCATGAGTCAAGGTTGACTCGGAGGCAACTAAGCTTCCTGTCCCAGTTTATTTTTTGTGAATTTCCAGAAGTATCCACAAGTTTTTAAACCCAGGGCAGGGAGTGAGGGTTGTTTTTCCCCCCTCTATTCCTGGAACTTCTGATACATACAGGGCTAAATTCCCATATGGGCATCCATTGTTGTATTCATCCTGTATTTCTGGGTGGCCCCTCTCATGAAGAATTAAACGGAGTTGAGACTTTTGCTACAGTTTTTCTCCATCTTTTTTTTTTTTTACAATTATAATGCTAAAGTGGTATAGTGCTTTAGCAATATAACAAGCTGTTGTTGTTCTTTTTAAAATACATGATGGGGAATGTGGGGGAGGAGCATGGGGGAAGGTTTTGAGTTCATGGAGGGATGACAAGGAGTGAAGGAAACCTTGCCCACACCACACCTCAGGCAGGAAAAAAAGAGTGGGTAAAACCACAGTATATTTAAGGCATAACTAGATGCTGGAGCAGGAACAACCATTATAAGGTAAAAGTTTCCCCTTTGATAAAGTTGTCAAGTCGTGTCCAACCATAGGAAGTGGTGGTCATTTCCATTACTAAGCCGAAGAGCCAGTGTTGTCAAAGACAACTCGGTGATCACGTGGCCAGCATAACTGCACAGAACACTGTTACCTTTCCACCAAAGTGGTACCTATTTATCTGCTTGCATTTTTACATGCTTCTGAACTGCTAAGTTGGCAGAAGCTGGGACTAGTGATGGGAGCTTACTCTGTCATGCGGTGCTTGAGCCTCAAACTGCTGACTTGCTGATCTTGCAATCATTAGAGTCAGCAGCTTAACCGCTGAGCCACCGCAACCCAATAATGGAACAACAATTACAAGGTGTGAAATCTAGAAACAGAATAGGCTAACAGTTCCCAGAAGCATTGACCCATCTGGAAGAGCCCTCATTCAGCATTTTAAAAAGCTTTTGTAAACATATTCCACCCTTGGATCTCTTCTTCCCCACTACAACAGAAAATGCAGGAATATAACACCAGACACTAATACTGAACGAGTATATACTGCATTTACAATAGTTAATGTAGGTACTATAGAAATAGGCCTAAAAAGGAGTGCGGGAGCCTGCCTCCACAAGGGAATGTAGAATCATAATGGTTTGTTTTATGCCTCTGTGAAGAAAAAAAGATTCTGGAAATTGATAGCAAAGGTTTCTTGGGCAGTCTGTCCTAGAACACCCTGCAGCCTGTCACCATACCTCAATCCAGACTGAGAAATATCCAAAGAAAGAATCCATTTCATCCAAAGAAATATGGAGTTATGATCTGCTCTGTTTTGAGATTGTTGTTGCTATGTGCCTTCTAGTCATTTCTGATTTGTGGTGAACCTAACGGAAAACAATCATGGGGTTTTCTTGGCAAGATTTCTTCAGAGGGAGTTTTCCATTGCCTTCCTCTGAGGCTGTATGACTTGCCCAAGGCCACCCAGTGGGTTTCCATGGTCAAGCAGGGATTTGAACCCTGGTCTGTAGAGCCATAGTCCAACATTCAAACCATTACACCACACTGGCTCCCTTATCCCAAAATGGAGATTAGAGACTGGTGATATTATGAAAGATGAAGGAAGTCAATGAAGGCTTTTTCAGTAAAAGTCCAACCCTGACTCTTTTGGAAAAGTCAAGACTATGTCCTTCTTTTTAAGTACATAGATATTTATAATCTTCACCATCCAGTTGGCTATCCTCTCTTTCACAGCACTAATGGGTCAGGATGGAGAGAGATGTAGGGAGCAGGTGAGTCAGCCTCCTCCCCCTCCAATCACTTGTCCACATTCTCAGAGAAAACAAACTGAAACTCTATCCATCAGTGCCAGATAAATGGTTGTCTCAAGCACCTCATTAGAGTGGGTACCAGTGATTTTATCAGCTTAAGTATTCTGCAAACATGTTGTGGTGGGCTTTTGGTGGTTTCCCCCTCACTACCCTAGAGTAGAAAACAAGAAATAGGAGTCCTTTACCACCAGTGCTTTTCTTGTTCTGGAGGAAAGTTTGAACCATTAGTCCTCTGTTCAAAGTTTTGCTTATTCACTTGTAACGCTGTTTCTGACTTGGATCTAGAAAGTCTTGTACCATTTGTACTACAAGGACATAGGATGCATCTGAACTGCTGAATTAAAGCAGGTTGCATCACTTTAACTGCCATGATTCCATGCTATGCAATTCTGGGGTTTGTAGGTTTGTGTGATCTCAGAGATCTCTGGTGCCACAACAAACTACAAATCGTAGGATTCCATAGCATGGAGTCATAGTGGTTAAACCAGTGTCAAACTGTATTAATTTTACAGTGTGGCAGTGGTCTCATAGACACAGGGGATGAGCTTCCATAAGAAATCTCAAAGTATGATTTAGCCTAATTCTCTCTCACCTCACCCCACTCCTCCCCCTCCAGCTCATGGTAATGGAACTGCACTTGGGGTGCCTTTCTCTTTTCTCATGCTGGGGCCTTGCACAGTCTTCCTATCATATGGCAGGAACAAATCATTACAAAACAGAATAGTAAATTAGCTCTGAAATAGTACATTTCCAAAGAATTAACCTGCACTTAAACAGCCCTCTCATTTAATTACACACAGTGCAGATTTTCCTTCTTTAAAAAAAATGAGTGTGTGTTCACAGGAGAGAGACAGCGAGCAAGGCAGCAAGAAAGTGAGGCCTGCTTTAGGCTGGAATGTGTTAAGGAAGCATGCCAAGGTCTCAACATATGGAAAACAGACACAATGGCTATATATAGGACACAATGACTTGCAATAATTTATGTATTTTTTTAAGGAAAGAAAAAGAAAAATGAAAATTCAGGATTGCTAGGAAAATGAACAAGATGGAATGGAAAAAGATTGTCATCTTAGCAAAGAAGTTGGAAATATTTCAATGATTTATCGTTAGAAAACTGCCGGGAAAAAGATTACCACATCATTAGCAGATGTCTTGATAAATAATATGCACACATGATATATAACTGAATAAATGCTTAACTTTGAAAGACTGTAAAAGCATTTCCAGCACAGAACATTTAGAACATTCACAATATTACACGTACAATGGCTATACATGGACCATGTGCGGAACTGTTTGCATCCTGTAGTTGTTCCATGCCAAGTCCCAAGAGATGCCCAGAACTTCATACTAGGTGAAAGAATCAAGAGTTTTGCAAGTGTCCATTTTTAGTCTTAAGATGGGAATTATGTACCAACCCTGACAAACTGAAAATAAGCTGGAAAGCATATGGGTAATGCCTCCCGAAATCTCACCAACCAGAAGCATGCATAATAAGTAGGATTTCCCATGTTTTGGGTATGAGGCACAGCATAGAAGCCATGATTAGCTAGTAAAATAAACAAATGCATGCAGTAATACTGCTTTTCATTATGAATGTTTTAAAGTACAGCCTCTTCACATTCATATGATGCTTTAGTTAATTAAGGGCATTTTCTAGGCACAAAAACCTCTTTTCTTGGAGGGGTGCTGCAGAGCAATAGGGTCAAAAGTACTGGAATGGGCAGCAGTCAGGTTTCACTTTTCAACAGGAAGCACTCTAATGTCAGAATATAGTCACCCCTCCTAACTCACGGATCTGAGATCCCGTGACCTCGATTATGTGCAGAGGGGCGACCTCCGTTAGTTCTAATGGAGTGCGTGCCTGAGCTGCATGCCTGAGGGCATGCCCTGTTCAAGCCTATGAGGCTTGAATATAGCGAGCCTCCGTTTTCGTGGGAGCCTGGAGCGTGTTTAAATTCATAGTTTAAATCAGAGTTGGACAAGTTCCAGGGGGATGGGGGTGACAGTCCTCCAAAACAAATTAAATGCAACTGGAAGGTCACTTTGAGTTCTTTAAAAAATCATTATCATCATCACCACCACCGTTCTTGCTGAACAAGGTGGGGGGGGGGGGAGAGTATGGCATCTTGTAGTTGTTATTTAATTCATTGACTGAACAAATGATTGCTGAGGGGGCTCTAGAAACCACCAAAAACACTTAGGAGGCTGCACGTGGGACAGAGGCCATATGATAAGAGATCCAGGACATCAATCATGGAAGCCAGGTGGAGAGCATCTGGATAAAAATTAAAGGGGAGGGAAACAACAAGGATGTTATGGTGGGAGTCTACTACAGACCCCCAAGTCAGACTGAGGAACTGGATGATGTCTTTCTAGAACAGATGACCACACAGTCAGAAAGGAGAGATGTAGTAGTGATGGGTGACTTCAACTATCTTGATATTTGCTGGAAGTCAAACTCAGCAAAATCCTCAAGGCCTAGCAAATTCCTCACTTGCCTGGAAGACAATTTCATTGTCCAAAAGGTGGAAGAGGCAACAAGGGGGTCAGCTATTTTAGATCTGATCCTAACCAACAAGGATGACTTGGTTAATGGGGTGCAAGTGGTGGGATCATTAGGTGGAAGTGACCACGTTCTCCTGGAGTTTGTAATACAGTGGAAAGGAGAAGCCAGGCATAGTCAAACACACATTCTAGATTTTAGGAGAGCGGATTTCAGTAAACTAAGAGAAGTATTGAGGGTGATTCCATGGTCAGAAATACTAAAAGATAAAGGAGTTCAGGATGGATGGGACTTTCTCAAAAGGGAGCTACTGAAGTCACAATTTCAAACAGTTCCAGTGAAAAAGAAAAATGGGAGGTGTCTCAAGAAACCAGGATGGATGACTAAGGAACTTTCAACCGAGCTAAGTTTGAAACGGAACATGTATAAGAAATGGAAAAGGGGGGAAATCACAAAAAAGGAATTCAAACAAATAGCAGGCATGTGTAGGGGTAAAGGCAGAAAAGCTAAAGCACAGAATGAACTCAGACTTGCTAGAGAGGTTAAAGACAACAAAAAGGGCTTTTTTGGATATGTCTGCAGCAAAAGTAAGAAGAAGGAAATGGTAGGGCCACTGCGTTGAGAGGATGGCAAAATGTTAACAGGGGACAGAGAAAAGGCAGAATTACTCAACACCTTCTTTGCCTCAGTCTTCTCAGAAAAGGAGAAGGGTGCTCAACCTGAGGATAATGGAACAGAGGACAGAATAGGGGAATTTCAGCACAGAATAAGTAAAGAGATAGTAGAGGAACACCTTGTTAATCTAAATGAATTTAAGTCTCCGGGACCAGATGAACTCCATCCAAGGGTATTAAAAGAACTGGCAAATGTAATATCGGAGCCATTGGCAATAATCTTTGAAAACTCCTGGAAAACAAGAGAGATCCCAGCAGACTGGCGGAGGGCAAACGTTGTCCCCATCTTCAAAAAGGGGAAAAAAGAGGATCCCAACAATTATCGTCCAGTTAGTCTGACATCTGTACTAGGAAAGATTCTGGAGCAGATAATTAAACAGAGAGTCTGTGAGCATCTAGAAGGCAATGCCATAATCACAAAAAGTCAACATGGGTTTCAGAGAAACAAGTCATGCCAGACAAACCTAATCTCTTTCTTTGATAAAATTACCACCTTGGTAGATGAAGGGAATGCTGTGGATATAGTATATCTTGATTTCAGTAAGGCCTTTGACAAAGTTCCCCATGACATTCTTGCAAACAAGCTTGTAAAATGTGGGCTAGACAAAGGAACTGTTACATGGATTTGTAACTGGTTGACCGGCCGAACCCAAAGGGTGCTCAACAATGGCTCCTTTTCATCCTGGAGAGAAGTGACCAGTGGGGTCCCACAGGGCTCTGTCCTGGGCCCAGTGCTATTCAACATCTTTATCAATGACCTGGATGACAGAATTGGGAGCATACTTATTAAATTTGCAGATGACACCAAATTAGGAGGAATAGCTAATACTCCAGAGGACAGGATCAAGATCCAAAATGACCTGAATAGACTAGAAAGCTGGGCCAAAGCTAACAAAATGAAATTCAACACGGAGAAATGTAAGGTATTGCACTTAGGGCGGAAAAATAAAATGCACAGATATAGGATGGGTGACACCTGGCTGAATGAAACTACGTGTGAAAGGGATCTAGGAGTCCAAGTAGACCACAAGTTGAACATGAGTCAACAGTGTGATGCGGCAGCTAAAAAGGCCAATGCAATTTTAGGCTGCATCAATAAAAGTACAGTGTTTAGATCAGGAGAAGTAATAGTGCCACTGTATTCTGCTTTGGTCAGGCCCCACCTAGAATATTGTGTCCAGTTCTGGGCGCCACAATTCAGAAAGGACATTGAGAAACTGGAGCGTGTCCAAAGGAGGGCGACAAAAATGGTGAAGGGTCTGGAAACCATGCCCTATGAGGAATGACTTAGGGAGCTGGGGATGTTTAGCCTGGAGAAAAGAAGGTTAAGAGGTGATATGATAGCCCTGTTTAAATATTTGAAAGGATGTCATGTTGAAGAGGGAGCAAGCTTGTTTTCTGCTGCTCCAGAGAACAGGACCCGGAACAATGGATGCAAACTACAGGAAAAGAGATTCCACCTGAACATTAGGAAGAACTTCCTGACAGTAAGGGCTGTTCGACAGTGGAATGCACTCCCTCTGAGTGTAGTGGAGTCTCCTTCCTTGGAGGTCTTTAAACAGAGGCTGGATGGCCATCTGTCAGGGATGCTTTGATTTGGATTTCCTGCATGGCAGGGGGTTGGACTGGATGGCCCTTGTGGTCTCTTCCAACTCTACGATTCTATGATTCTATGATCCCTAATGTTGTTTTAAATAAACACTGTGAAATAATTCAGATACTTAAATTTGCATCAAGCTGTCCATACTCTTATCAAAGAGGTAAAGTAACGGACATATACAAATACAGCCACAGGTAAATTCTTTAGACCAGAAATGAATGGATGGTTGGCCTGTTAAATGGCTGTGATGCTCCCCACTGGCAATTGCAAATGACGTTGGGGAGAAGGAGACGTAGATAAGTGCACTAAGGGGACCCAGGTCTGAAAACCTCTGCTGCTTTACACAATGTCCTGTGTGGTGTGGCCTCTGCAAGCCTATGGTTTGGCTTCAACCCTGCTCATATATACACACTCCCATCACAGGGAAGCCACCTCTATACTTGAGTGGGCAACAGGTGCCCTTTGAAAGTGTGGCACCTATTGCCAAAAAAATCCTTGGAGGTCTGAGAGCCACCATGTGAGTTCTAGATCCTTGCCTCTCCTGGCTCATTAAACAAGTAAAAGGGGTAAAAGGAGTGGTAAATGCCTCTTTGTAGCAAGGCAAGGGTCCAACATGCTTGAAGAAGACAGTTGTAAGATCTCTACTAAAAAAAAGCCTTCACTGGATCCCACCATTTTGGACAATGATCAGCTAGTTTCCAAAATTCCACTTTGGAGTGAGGTACTAGAACATGTTCAGCTGCAGACAGATAACTGAGGCTGGTTACAGAGAACACAGAACTCCCTTGTTGTATCTGCTCCATTGCTGCCAGTTTATTTCTGGGTACGATACAAAGTGCTGGTTATGAATTGTAAAGCTTTATATGACTTGAGTCAGGCTATCTGAAGGACCATATCAGTGTGGTGTGGTTGTTTGAGTGCTGGACTATGACTTTGGAAATCAAGGTTCAAATCCCTGCTCAGGCATGGAAACCCACTCAGTCTCCTTGGGCAAGTCACATTCTCTCAGCCTCAGAGGAAGTCAAACTCCCTCTGAATAAATCTTGCCATGAAAACCCAGTGACAGGTTAACCTTAGGGTTGGCATAAGTTGGAACTGACTTGAAGGTATACAGCACCATCTGAAGATTTGAATGCAGTGGCTTTAACTAGTTTTACTGATTTTTGTCTTTCATGGGTTTGTTTTAAATGATTTTAATTGTATGGCTGCTTTAAATGCATTTTAACAATAACTTTCGTATGTTTTTCCTCGTGTATTTTGAGTCCCAGTTTTGGGGGGAAAGAAGGATATAAATGATTAAAGAAAAGGAAGAGAAAGAGGATGGTGCATGCTTCTCGAGGCTTTAATGCTTGCCTCTTAAAAGTCTGGCTTTGAATTTGGCTGTGTTTGTGATGCCATCTCTTTTTATAAACAGGGTTTCTGCAGGCAAACAGAACAAGACCCTCCTTATACTAGGAATAGCTTTGCCTATTGAATTTGGTCTGCATAGACTGTTGAGGATTAAATTCAGCTCATCTTTTATAAGAAATGTGCAAATTTCTTCATAAGCAGGATAGAAATGTATTGAAAATTAAAAATCTAAATGTTGGAGAAACCAACTCTCACAGCCCATCTTGATAGCTTTCTGTGTCTTCTGCATGTGTGGGGAATTGACATATGGAGATGTGGTATGTGAATGAATGTATGGGATCTGTCACCCTACAGCTGGAGTAGGCAATTGTTAAGATGGTAGGAAGCTGCTTTAGCTTCTCAGATCTTGGAGGGATGTAACTCCTACAAAAAACAACAACAAACAAACAAAAAAAACAAGCAGATTTCCCCCCCAAATATCATCTAGGGGTGTGGAGGCATTTCTCCATGTTTTTGTGCCCCCTGAGCTATTTTAGATCCATGTGAGGCCTTGTTTTGCAACAGGAAGTGAGCTTCAGGTCACTTCCTGTTCTAAAAAACCCTCCCCTATACCTAAAATGGCCCAGGGAGGGCCCAACTGTGGCAAAAATGACCTCCACCTCAGAAGCCATGTGCAGCCCAAGAACTGCATTCTGCCCTGCTATTCTGCCCTACCACTTGTTCTGGTCTTACCCATTTCCGCTTTGACCCTGGCCATAACATTCAACTCAATCTAACAACAAAAATACTCACTTTTGTTTTAGTAGTAAAAACTAAAATGATACAAACTTCTCTTTGCTCTTTCTGTTGTTTCCTTTGGTAATACAGTACCTGAAAGTCTCCACTTGCTCCTGCTTGGTATACAGCCTCCAGTTTGACCAAGCAAGTCAAACCAGCCAATGTGAAATTTTCTAATTCTGGTGCATTCCTAGAGGAAACTGGACATAAACTTCAAATGCAATAAATAAAGACTCCCAGAGTTCCAGTTTTTCTGGACTTCCAGGCTTTTTTCCCTTTTCTTTTAAAGCTCTGAAGGCCCACAGTGCTGTATCTGAAATTAGGATGCAGATTTGGAACTCTTCTGTAGAGGTCATCTGAAGAAGAGGACTGAGTGTAATACTTTCTGGAGCAATCCAGGGTGAGTCAAATTTATCCTCAACATGTTTCCTAGGAAATCTGTTCAGACTCAGCTGGGTACTCTTTACAGGCCTGGCCTGTTTCTTAAAATACATAATGAAAAGGAGCAAATTAGAATAGGAAATTTAGTGTAAACAGTTCTCTGCATTGTCCCAGCAATAATTAATGATATTTTTTCTGGTACAGTTGGTCCTCCTTATCCATAGATTTTTTATCCACGGATTCAAGCGTCCACTTGAAAATATTCAAAAAGAGTATAAATTCCAAATAGCAAACTTTGATTTTCCATTTTATATAAGGGACACCGTTTTGCTATGTCATTATATTTAATGCAACTTGAGCATCTACAGATTTTGTTATCCACGGGGGATCCTGGAACCAAAACTCAGCGGATAACAAGAACCCACTGTATATTATACCCCAGGTGTGAATAAACAATACCACAAGACAGGAAAGTCAGCGTAGCTACATAGACAAACACATTTGTTCCCATGGATGAGGTGGAGGCTAGATTGCTGGGTTGCCTTGGACCCACTGAACTGTTGCTGTGTTGGTGCCAGAGAATGGAGCACGTTGGTATAATCCCTTTTACTGCTTCAGCTTCAGTCAGCTCACCTCACAGCACAAAGTCTATCATTCGTTTACTAATGTGGATTTCTAAAATTTATCAGTTACCTTCTCAAATAGTTTGCTGTTCTATGCAGCTTATAACCACTCCCACCCCCACTGACTAAAATGTTCAATTAAAACAACGCTCACTCACAGGATTTGGAATCCTGCTAGTAGTAAAGGGCAGAAGCAACTTCCTGCTAATACAAGTGGAATTTAATTTTATGGTCAAAGTGTGTCACTATGTGAAGGAACACTGTGCTGGCACAGGGTGCTTAATGGCTAGAACTAACTAAATAACTCTGTATTGCTGCTTTAGGAATCTGAAGCAGTATCTGGTATAAAACAGCTTACTCTCATTAAATTTCGTAGCTTGCATGGTCTGCTCCAAAAGTTTCTGAGTGAGATCACAGAGAGGGAAATGTCAGAACCATCAGTATGACCATCTGTCAGGGATGCTTTGATTGAGAGTTCCTGCATGGCAGGGGGTTGGACTCGATGGCCCTTGTGGTCTCTTTCAACTCTATGATTCTAGTATTCAAAAAGGGGTGGTTATTGGTGCAGAATTACATCAGTGGAGATGCCAATCTCAGGAGGGTGCCAAACCTTTTGCCTCTACCTGAGACCAAGGAGACTCTATTAATGCTGTTGAGATAGAAAGAAAAATAGGAGTTTGCTGGGATATTAGAGCTTAATTCAGATGAGAAAAAGAGAAGACAGAACTTATACTTTTGACTTTTTAGTGTTGAATTTAACCCTTGATGTGAGACCTGGATGCAATTTTCAGTTTCATGGATTTTGGAAGAATGGCTGGGATGAAATCCCCTTTTCCTTTGGATGAAAATGAAAGAAACAACTCATAGCTTGAATCAAGTAAACCTTCCCATTGTAGTAATGCACAGGTCCAGCTTAGGCCTGTAGGTTACTTACTTTCTACCAGTTGAAAGTGAGCAGGTCTCCAGGGTTTACCAGCTTGGAAGAAGCATTAACTCCACTATTACCTTGTGCTCCAAGACTCCAGAATGTGGTCCTAGTTGAGTGGGGTTGTGTGTTGAAAAGAAGCAGCCTAAAGTTGTGGAATACTGGATGGTCCCTTCAGGTTCTACCATAATCAATTTTTGGTTAGTCCTATCACAAGAAAAGAGGCTTAACCTCTGGTGCAGAAGCCTTAAAACTTCCTGCCAAACCTCCTCTGAATATATCTACTATCAACTGGAACAGACTGGCAAGAAAGGGTCACTTGAAGCTGCCACTGCCAAAGATAGATTGGAGTTGGCAAATACATGCCGTGGCCCAATCCGCCTTGAACCCAGTCCAAAAAGGAGTGGAAAAGCTCCTTTTTGAGCTGGGAAAGCCCTGCTGCAGCCTGAAGCCAGCTTCAAGATGCTTCGGTAGCATGTGGCATATAAATGTCTTGTTGCCGCAGTATCTTGAAGCCGCTCACATCTGGGCAGCCGCCCAACTTCCGGGCAGCTTCAGGGTGGCTTGGAGTGTGAGGTGTATAAACACCACATTTCCAAGCTGCCAGGATGGCGGCTTTAAAGGGCTGTATGTTCTGACACTATGCCTATCTTCTTTCCCTATCTGCAGAGGCTCCTCCAGGAACTCCAAAAAATCACAATGCCTGTATATGAAAAAGGATTTGTCTGAGTATGTGGCATGTCACTCTTGCCAAGTTGGGACAAAAGATCAGGACTGTTTCTATGGCCTTCAGAAAGGCAGTCCTAATGAGCAGAATGTGCCAGAGCTACCAAGGAGACAGTTAATGGAAGAATTCCTTTTCATTCAGTCAAGATTATTGATTTTATTGGTTTTACTGCTTAAGTTGTTTTTTGTTATGATTTTAATGGTCTTATTAATTTTAATGATGTAGTTAGCCATCAGGGCCAAATGAATTTCACCCAAGAGTACTGAAAAACTATCCAGATGCAACTTCAGAAACTCTGCCGTTTCAAAACTGAGTGAAAAGGACATTGAAGCCAGGAACAATGAGGAACATTTGCAGAACCTATAAGGACATATGTGATTGAGGGAACTGGTATATTTAGAGGGGAGAGGTGAAGATTGGGAGGTGATCTAATAGCCACCTTCAAATATCTGAAGAGAAGTCATGTGGAAGATGGAGCAAGTTTGTTTTCTGCAGCTGCAAAGCAGGGCATGATCCAATGGATTTAAACGATAAGGAAGGAGATTTTGATTAAACATTAGGAAAACTTCTAACAGTACAGTAATTGCTATTTGACATTGGAAAATACTACCTTGGAAATTGATGGACTCTTTGTTAGAGATTTTAAAACAGAGGTTGAGTGATCATTTTTCAAAGATGTTTTATCAGTGGATTCCTGCATTAGCAGGACATTGGTAACCCTTGGGTTCCTTTCCAACTCTACAATTCTATGAGTCTATGATTTTTAAACAAGTAGAAAGGTAAGATAAAAATGTAAGAAATTAAAATAAAATAAAGATTTGTCTACATCAAATATACTATATAGTTGATTTGATTCCCTCCTTGTCAGGACTCATTTTACATTCAATGCACCTTAAGTATTCACTATTGGCAGTATTGGGTCCAGTGATTTGTTCTTATATGGTATAAGTTCTCATTCTTTCATGATTATATGTTACCCATGTCTGATCCTCTTAGAGAGCTGGACACAACAGAAATGCTTGCCCGCACATAACCCCTTACAGAGATATCAGTCCTCTTCTCTTCATATTTAATCCCAATTAATATAAGACCAGTCCCAAAACAAATGTCATGCAACAAAGCAAAATGGATAGAATTAATAGTTAAAATAGTTAATTATATAGTGGGTATGCTACCTGAGGTTCCTTAGAAAACTCCACCAGGGAACACAATCTAGAATTACAGTTTTTAGCAGCCTTGAATTCCAGTTTTTGGAGAAAGGTGGAATATAACTCCAATAAATTAACAAATACATAAATCTCAGAAGACTTTTAGATCAAGTATTGTTCTATGGTTACTCATCAATCATGCATGATAAAACACACTTGAATATCTTAAGTGTCTCCTACAATTTACTATTCTCTTTCTACAGAAAACTATTCATTTCCTTCCCCCCCCCCCCCCACTATAACTCCAGTGCTTTCTTTGGAATTTCCCAAATATAATGCTGAACCTACAAATCAGATCAAGTCCTCTCATGCCCAGCAACTTGCTTCATGTTTTCTATATCAGCATGACTCAGTTAAGAGTTGTGCAATGGTTTCTTTGCAAGGGCATATGCAGCAAAAGCTATAGTATTTTAAATTGGCTCAATAGCAAAAGGCTAGACTATAGTCTACAACAGGTCTTTGTGTGAAGGCCTGAGAGCCTTTTATCAGCCTCCTTGGAAAACCCATAGACTGTGGGAGCACAAAATTTAATTTAATTTAAAAAAAGGTTAATAATAATAATAATAATAAAAGATTTAGCTTCCTGCTTGTTTGTTTGTTTTTCAGAAGATCATGTTTTCTAATCCTGTGAGTCTGAATATAAGTTAACAAAGTGCAAATGATGCCTCTAGAAATCTTAGAAACCAAAGCACTGTCTAGACAAGAATTCTAGTTCTTTGGAGGAGGGTTCAGTGCCTTGAATAGTTCCTTGGTGCTCTCTATGTGCTTGTTGTTGTTGTTGTTGTTGTTGTTGTGTGCCTTCAAGTAGTTTCCAACTTATGGTGACCCTAAGGTGAACCTATAATGGGGTTTTCTTTGTACAGTTTGTCCAGAGGGGCTTTGCCATCGCCATGTTCTGATGCTGAAAGAGTGTGACTTGTCCAAGGTCACCCAGGAAGTTTCCATGGCTGAGGAGGGATTTGAACGCTGGTCTCCAGAGTTATAATTCAATGCTGAAACCACTACATCACACTGGCTCTTCTCTATGTGTAGCAAAGACATGTAAAATGCTAAGAATGATAGAATAAATTGCAGAATATAAAAGATGCAAATTTACCTAATTAACATTCAGTGTTTCTTTGTTTCTGGGGGGGGAAAAATCTTGAATCTAGCAATATGTCTCTAAGAAGCCAAAGATTTTAAGGTGTAAAGTGCCACTATTCCAGTAGTGAAAAGTATTAAAGACTTTTGCAAAGAGGTGAAATACAGAAACCTGATATATACTGCCTGTAAGAAACCTGAAGGCTGAAAAGAAAACCATCACAAGGTTTCAAAATATCCCCTAGATTATCACAGTATGACTTATAATGTACTAGACATTGGGAAAACAAAATTCTTCATTAAAAGAACTTTTGTATCCATATTACCATATGTTCATTGTCCACAACTGTGCCATAAATTTATCTAGATCACTTGTGCATTGGTGTTAATCTGAGTTATCTGTAACTCTAACTCTGATCTGTGTTATCCACTTGAAAGGACTATAGTTGTCTCATAGTGTTGTACTGTTAAAAACAGTATGACTAAAAGAAAATGCATATAGATAGAGAAACTCTATAAATTAGATACTGTGACTCATCCTTTCAGGCAGTTGAGCTGAGTCTTTCTATCCTTCTCTTGCCTGGACTGATGCTTTTTCTTTTCTTGAGTGTATCTGTGTTGTGGGATAGGCTAGTTGCATCTGTATTCATGTATACTGTCTGCTTTGTTCTGGAACTGTGTGTGTATATAATAGCACAATGGTAATGAAAGATTTGTAAAGTTTTAAAAGGATGAGTAATATAGTTGGTTTTCTTGGCAAGAGATAATAATAATAATAATAATAATAATAATAATAATAATAATAATAATAGTTTTGCCATCACTTTTCTCTGAGGCTAAGAGTTTTTCTTGCCCAGGGTTACCCAGTGAGCTTCCATGGCTGAGCAGGGATTCATATCCTGGGGGAAATCAGCTGAAGTGTCCCCCTTCTTCCAGTGGAACTCTCCTGCAACCAGAACTCAGGTGAAGGAATATCTGAACCCAACTGACACTACCTGTTTCCTTCACAATGCTATTTCCTAGCCTATAACATGTAGATGATGATGAACTTTATATTCTGCCTATCACCCCAAAACCAAGACTCTAGGAGGCTTAGAAATTAAAAACAGATGCAATGTAGCTAAAATATACAAAAGGTAACCAATGAAATTAAACTCTCTATAATATTAAAAACATATGAACAACAATAAAAATAAGTTTATACACAATACAGTTAAACGCAGTAGAGCATCTTTTATAAAGTCTTTTCCTTAAAAATATTCAGTCCCCCAAAGCCTATCAGAATAAAAAAAGGTCTTTCCCTGCTGGCAGGACATAAAGAAAGGATATAAATCTCCATTCATTTCATTTTGACACCCAATAACAAATCATTTCAGTAATTTTTCTCTTTATCTCCTATGCAAACATAATATTTTTGGTAGACTTTGGCGTGTTACAGAGCGCCCAAAAACAGTGCTCTGCCGGCGCCACTGGTTGCTACGTCTGGAAACCACAGTGGACAAACCGTGCAATTCCCGGACGCAACAAAAAGAAGCTGCAAAAAGTGGCTTCTTTTTGCGCCACGGAAGTGGTGCCGCGAGTCACTAGTCGCGCACTCGCGGCATCACTTCTGCCACGTGACATGCGGACGCTAGGCGTCCGCAACATCAAGATGGCAGCACCTGTGTAGAACGGGTGCCGCCATTTTCTATGTGCCAAGCGCGTACTAGGGTTAGGGGCGTCCAAAACCCTAGTACGTGCTTGGCACGTACTTTTGGCCCATGCAGAACGGGCCAAAGGTAAACATTGTGCTACACTTTCTACACAGAAAAAACGATGTATATATTTACACCAATGAAGATTTGTGAAATCCCAATCTTTGAAGACTTTTATGGCTGGTCTTTCACTCAGTGGGGTATCCTGAATGTTAGGATACCTTCTTTTTGCTTTATTCTTCAGATCCCTGATATACATCTTTATTAATCATTTTAAAAGTTTTTTTGCTTGCTCATCCAGAAAGTGAGAACATTGACTTCCATCCCTAAGGCTGAAAACTCTGTCAGAGATCACATTCACCAGGCGTACATTCTTTAAAAGCAGGAGGTGTGGTGGAGGTGGGGGATTACCTTTACACTGAGCCAGACTACTCCAAACAGCAGGTATTTAAAGACTCCCTGGAGGAAGACACCTGTAACCTCCCTCTTAGGTGTTCAACCTCACCCTTCTTTCACATTAATATAACTTGGATACAGCTGTTATTTCAGTTTTCTATGGAACAAAGATTATAATAAGAAGTATAGTTTCACAGACCTCTGCCAATAGATGACTCCTTTATATAGAAAAACATTTTGTCTAAAGAAAGGAACACATCTTCTCTCTATGCCCTTTTTTCTTGCTTCTGCATTTTCCCTGCACACTGAAACTGCGTAAGAATGTATTTTTGTATGTGTGGAAATTGCCCCATGTCTGTATTTATAACATATTTTTGTGTCAGCTTCTGATAGGGTCAAAAATACTAGCCAGAGTTTTGGAAAATTAGACTTTTTTTGGTCTACCACTTCCAGAATCTCCAACTAGCACCCAAGGATTGTGAGAGCAGTAATGCAAGAATGTGACTCTTCCATGCTTAGGTACCTACAGACTGCAAAACATCTGTGAAGTACCATTTGTGATCAATTAAAAAAGGATGTTGACAAACTGGAGCGTGTCCAGAGGAGGGTGACCAAAATGGTGAAGGGTCTAGAAACCATGCCTTATGAAAAAAAAAGTGATGGCTCTTGTTCGTGGGGGAAGAAGGTTCCAGGAGTGAGGGGCAGTGAGTGAAAAGGGGCAAATCTGAGATGGGGCAGAGGAAATCCTGGGCTGTGACAGCAGGCCTTGACTATCAGAACGGAGGGCCCTGGTGGGAAGGTGAGGAGAAAGAAGGTCTGATAAGTAAGGAGGGGCCAGCCCACCAGCACTAAAGCACCACTTTAGTGCTCAATTGTGTATCTTTATACTTTAGGATTTTAACTAGTTCTTTCACAGCTGCCCTTCGCATTCCTTGTCTTCTTCTGATTTCTTGACTGCAGTCTCCATTCTGAACAATTTTTGATGCAAGGTATAGGAACTCTTTAACTGTTTTGATTCCCTCATTATCTAGGTTGAATTTGTGTAGATCCTCCATGGTCATTATTTTTGTTTCCTTTAAGTTCAGCAGTAAGCCTGCCCTTGCACTTTCTTCTTTAACCTTCCTTAGTACTTTTTCCAAGTCTTTGATGTTTTCTGCTAGTAGTATGGAGTCATCTACATATCTTAGATTGTTGATGTTTCTTTTGCCTATCTTCACTCCTTAGTCTTGTGAGTCTAAATCAGGTCTTCATATGATATTTCCTGCACAAGTTATGCAGAAGATAAAATGCAGACTTGTCTGACTCCTTTACCATTTGGGAAACATTCTGTTTCTCTATATTCTGTTCTAACAGTAGCTTCTTGTTTTAAGTACAGATTTCTCACCAGGATTATCAGAAGAAGTGGTACTTTCATGCTTTTAAGAGCTTTTCATGATTTATGCAGTCAAATGCTTTGTTATAGTCTATGAAGCATATGCCAATTTTCTTCTGGAATTCCTTGGTGTACTATATTAGCCATCATATGTTTGCAACGTGCCTCTTCTTTTCTTCCTTCCTAGTGTCTCTTCCTTTCCTGAATCCCACTTGCACTTCTGGGATTTCTCTCTCCATGTATGGCTGGAGCACAACGGTTTGTGCTGATGTTTCAATATTATTGTATTATATTATGATTGCATTGTATTAATGCATTAATATTTCTGCACTGATGTTTTCATATGGGAGGGCTTTTTTAAAATTAACTTTTTTATTATTCTAAATTCATTTACCTTGTTTTAATTCAAATTGGAAACTGCCTTGGATCTCACTCAGGAGAAAGGTGGGATATAAATTAAATAAATGAGATATATATATATATATATATATATATATATATATATATATATATATCACTACTGCATTTCTCTAGTAACCACAGAAACACAAATCCACTGATATTTAACTGCTCCTTCTTCCAAAGTGCATTTCATGCTGAGAGGAAAAAGGCTACAACTGTCCTATAAGTGTTGTTCCTCTTAATAAATGAAGAAATCAGTACCAATTCTGACTGGTTCCATCACGTGGTGCCAGATGTCAAGCAATAAACTGGCTTAGGACAAAAAAAAATGGCACAATTTCCTGCACCAGAAGCCTCCACACTTTCAGTAATCTTTTGCCAGGCCAGAATGGAAAGCAAATTTTGATAGGTATTGCCTTGCCAAGAAGCTTCTGAGAAGGAAGAGATGGTGCCAGCAAGGGTATTACATGTGGAAATATCCACAGAAGTACTGTAAAGATTTTGCCCAGCCAGAGAAACCCAGTGTAGAAAATTATAAAAATAAGATATTATGTTATATAATAAATATATCACAGAAAGATAGCTGGAACACTTCCTCGCCTTTTACTATCTAAGGTAAAAAAACTTGAATGAAAAGAAAAAAACACGGTAGTGTTTAAATGAGAAAAGTCCTGTAAAGCAGGGATAAGAATAATGCGGTCCTTAGATGTTGTTGGGCTAAAAAGTGCTGCTTTTTACTTGTGCAACAGCTGAAGTGTGACCTTAAGGATCAGGCTGCAAGAAAAGAATAAAATATTAAACTGCCTTTATCTTGTGGATAAGCAACTGATCAGACTACAGTATGTAACCCTCTATCTTCACCTCCTTCAAGATGGATCTGGGCAATGTATGAGACACTTCCCTTATCACCAAGGAAAGAACACTAGTGCCTAACTTGTTGACAGCAAAGAAACAACTCAAGATTGTTTCTTCCCTGTGGAATCACAGTGTTTGATCTTCTGACCTCACATCCTAGCATATATTTGCTTCTAACCACCCTAATATATTGCTGACATACCAGGCATGCCAAACAAAACATGGTGCTCAAGTCAGCCTTGTTTATTTTCATTTTATTTATACATTTTTATATTGACCTTTACTCACAATTCTAGGGTGGTTTACAATATATGTTTTTTATTTATTGAATTTATATTCTGCCTTTCTCCCAAAAATGGGATTCAAGGCAGCTTACAATAATCCAACAAAGATGCTGCTAAAACATTAATTTCCAAAAGGAATTAGATAGACATCAGTGTTATTTAAAAATATGCTTAAAACAGTTAAAAGCACTTTAAAATATAATTTCGATAAAAGATAAAAAAGATTAAAAGAGCACACTACACACATATACTTTGCAGCTCCATAATTAAAATTAGAATTAAAAGTTCAAAAGCGTTGTTGTGTGCATTCAAGTTGTTTCTGACTTATGGCAACCCTAAGGTGAACCTATCATGGGGTTTACTTGGCAAGATATACTCAGGGGAGGTTTGTCATTGCCTTCCCCTGAAGCTTCCCCTTTCATGGCTGACTGGGGAAATCAAACCCTGGTCTCCAGAGTCACAATCCAAGGCTCAAACCTATCTAAATAAAAATGCCTTCACCTGCCGGCAGAAAGAGAGCAGGGAGGAGGCCAACTGGACCTTTTGTGAAAAAGAGTCCCACAGTCTGGGCGCAGTTTTCTCTGGAATCCTCAGCTGTTACACCTGTGAAGGTGGTGGGCCAAGAAAAAGCCGTCCCCTGTAGATCTAAACATGCAAGAATGCTCATCCAAGATCAAGTCCTGGATCAAGGATATTTTCCCATTTACTGACCTGGCATTAAGCGGCAGTATTTTCAGCCCAGGGGGCCTGTTGCCAAGGCTATGCAGATTGTTTGAGATGGGAGAGACAGTTTAGGGGCAACCAAAATTCTGTCACTAATATCAAATTGCTATAAATCGCAATGCATTCATTAATACACAAAATTAAAACAAGAAACTGTTTTGAAGAGCAAAAAGATTTTGATGCACGAGGCAAACAAGAAATTCCACACACTTTCCCAAATTCCCCATATAAAAACTAACCTGACAGGGCTTATGTACTCTAAATTACTGCACAAAATCCAACTGGTGAACTCTTTATCTATTGAATTACTTTAGAAAAAGGTACAAAAGGCAGCAGCTCAGGTTAGGGAGAAGATAAATATAGGAAGGACTCCCCACATGAGTACTCAGTGGGTAGATGCAACATGAAGCGCTATCTCACCTAGCAAGCAGTACTGGCATTAAGGATATAAAGAAAACGCTTGCATTTTCTCATCTTCTATAAAAAAAACAATAATCCACTTTGACACCGCTGTAACTGCCACGACTCAATGCTGTGGAATTCTGGGACCAGAGCTAATTGACAGATAAGGCTAAATGGCATTGGTGGATTTTGGCATACACTTAACAGTTCTAAGTCATGTTTTTCTCTCTTTGAGTACATTTCCAAATGGCACACACAAAAAGGTGTGCCGGGGGTGGGAGCTAATGTAAATTGTGAAAAATCACAATTTAACTCTTAAAAAGAACACTCTCTATGCAGAAGAAGAAGTTGCAGCATACTGTTTTATTTCTTCTTTCTTTCTTATTTCTTCTCTCATTGTATCCAAAAAAAAACAGAGCAGGTATCCAAGGAATGTATTCTAACAACAAATAAATGAACATGAAGAGCATCTTCTGCTTTTAAAAAAAAATGTATGAAGTGACTGATCTCAGATTGTCAGTTCATGGGAGGTACATTAGGAATACTGTGAATGTGAAATGTATTTCCTTTAAATGCAGCATTTTACATTCTTTTATCATTCTCACCTGCTACTACCTGCATAGTAGCTGCATGTAGGGGCATCTAGATTTCTGACTTGAAAGCAGGCACTGTCACTTGGGTTGAGTAAAACTGAATGTGATTCTCAAGTCTCTGCATAAAGATTTACAAAGGTTAACAGCAGTGAAAGGGTAAAATATGCCCCCTTCCCCACAACCTGGAAGAGAGGAATGTACGTACTCCACTGTGTAAGTTGGCCTGTGCTCAACTCCCTGAAAGCCAGCTGGGGGAGGGAGGAGCCAGGCCTTTCAGAACCGCTTCACACTACAAAGGCCTCCTTTGTTATTCCAGCTCTGTTTTAAATATCTGATGACTATTCTGAGCCATGCCAGTGCCAAATTCCCCTGCTTTGCAGCACTTTGTACAACGGCACATTGTGGGCAGGCTGGATGCTGGTGTGTGGGTATTGCCCATTCCTTTGCTTCTCAGGCAGGTTTGCTCATTGTTTCTTCCATCTTTTTTTCTGTCCTGTAATCCCCCATGATACTACCTGGCTACTTTAGGAACAGAGAAACAGAACCAGCTCCTGAGACAGCAGCTTACCCTCACACAGTGTGCCAAGGGGACTGTAATCATTCTCCTTAAGCTAAGGAAGGCAAAACAGCTCAGGTGTATCCATCTCGCCTGGTACAGCTTTGTTGAAACTTGCTGAGCATGTACCATCACTTTTGTGATCCAGACAGGAGATTTCCTAGGGGAATTTGAATGCAGAATTTGGCAGTGATTCAGGATCTTGTATTTCCTTTAAATACATATCCAGACCTGGTATGTGCAGGAAATGATTTCTTATACAGCTTCCATACTCCAATTGGACCCAACCATTTGAAGTAAGGGCATATGAGTTTTTCACATTACAGTTTCCATGACCACAATGCAGGTGTGCTCATGCCAAATTCACATACAGCAACACATACTATGTATGTGAAAAGGCATGACTCATTAGAAAAGACAATAATGCTAGGAAAGGTAGAAAGCAGTAGAAAGAGAGGAAGACTACATTCCAGATGGCTAGACCTGCAGGACCTGAGCAGAGATGCTGAGAACAGGAGGTCTTGGAAATGTCTCATTCATAGGGTCACCATGAGTCAACAACAACGTGTTGTGTGCATGTGTGCACATATGTCATCAAGTCACCTGTCGACTTATAGCAACTCCATGAATTTCTAAAGGGTATTCTTAGATAATACTCAGGAATATGCAGAGGTGGTTTTGCCACTTCCTTCCTCTGAAATATAGCCGACACCACTAGGTATTCATTGGTGGTCTTCCATCCAAGTACTAACCAGGACTGATCCTGCTTAGCTTCCAAGATTAGACATGATCTAGTGCCTTTAGGGTATAGGCACTCATAAAAGTTGCTAGAAAACATCAACAAGGCTGCTTTGCTGTGTCATATTATATGCAATCACAAAATGTATTGAAGCAAGTGGATATATGCACTGATGTGTGTTACAAATACCCTGTGGAAAAATGTAGTTGAAAGACAGAACTCCACATACGAGAAGCAACAGCATAAGGCACCTTTGAGCTGATGTGAGAGAGGAGCAAGGGTTCCAGATAGCACAGCTGATGCCAGCACTCCTTTTATTACAAAAGGGGTTAGCACCACACTGAGAAGAGGAGTGCATGCCAGGCCACATAGCTGGAGCTACTGCCATATGAATTTCCTCACAATAATTTTGAATCCATCTTAATGCACAAAGTAAAGCTGTTTTGGAGGAAAAACCCAGAAGCATTATGGGAGAATAGTGGTGACTGTAGCTCCAGCTATCCAGCCTGCTGTTCCACTTCTTAATGTCAGCAGGTGGCAGATGCTGCTGCTCCTTTAAACACAGTTGTCTATCCCCACTCTCATTTGGTGAGCTTGACTGCAAGGTGCTCCTTGATCAAGTCTCCTCAGATTTGCCCAAAGACCAATGCATAGTGAAATCACATGTATTCCTATAGTGATCATTCAGCTATGTTTCAAACTGTTTGCATTAAAGGAGAGCTTGGAAAAATTACTTTTTTGGCACCAAAGCTCTTGGACTCTCCCATCTAGTGTAGCCACCTGGAATTCTGAGAACTGTAGTCCAAAAAGTAACTTTTCCAAGTTTGAATGTAAAGTAACAATTCTGTTTTTGAAATATCTGATAGAGTAGGCTGAGCTCTGGAGATCTGCCTTGCAATGTGGGTTGGACCTGATGGTTTTGTGGCACTTTCCAAACCTATAATTTTAAAGCATTAAGTACAATAGTAATAAAAACAAGCTCTCTATTAAAAGCTTTAACAACTGCGTTTTAAAAATATGACAGTACTAACTAGCATCAAATCCTACCCATTTGATCCAATTCAACAATGATAGTATTTTTCAGAACTATCCTGTCACCCACATTTTACCTTATCTTAAGAGCTTGGAAAATATACTTTTTGGGCTACAACTCCTAAAATGCTGGCTGGGGGTTTGGACAGCTGTAGTCCAAAAATTAAGTTTTCCATGAAAATAATAATAATGAAATAAAGAATTGTTTGTTATGGGGAAAAATGAATACAAAATAGAGACATGTAATATTACAGGTGGGAAGTAAAAACAGAACACAATGTTATGTATACTAAATTGATAAAATCAAAGTTTACTCAATGATTATAGTAAAGAAGGTTTAGGGAATAAAAGTAAGTAAAATTAACCTTTGGAATTAGGAGAAGGCTGGACAGTGTAAAGTACGCAGAAATAAGGATTGGAGGATAAAAGAACAAAAACGAGAATAGAACAAATATGAGGAGAATTCTAAGTAGAAGGAAGTCAAGTTTTCTATATGTTTTTTAAAGAATATGTTAGCCATTATATGTAAGTTTGTCTTTTCAGGTGTGTCATAGGTGGTAGGTAATATGCCTAGATGGATGTTTTTATGTTACATATGTAAGGTCTATGGTCTGTTTATAAATGTTTGTGATCAAAATGAAAATTAAAAAAAAGTTCTCCAAACTCTAGTGTTATTAATACACTGCCTCTCCACCATAACTCAAAATTTCTCTGTGATAGTGACAACGCTCCAGTATAATTCAAAATATTCAGCAACAGTGTTCACAGAATTGGATTTTGATGTTCTGGGAGGAATGGAAAACTCATGTGGACCAACATCTCCAACCATCAACTGCTCAGACATTGCTGGATGTTTTCCTCTTCTGAACAACACTAAAAAGTCACTGGAACACTGGCTTTTAATAGTCCGGCTACCAAGTTGACTGAAAGCTGACTAGATAAGAGCTGTAGTGTAGTGTAGTGTGATCACAGATGCAGAGCTGAGAACAAGGTTCAAACATCTTATCACATTCACAGTTTTCCCATTGCTCCAAAGCTCTTGTTTGCTGTTTGGAGAAATAGTAATGCCATAGGGAGAGATTTAGACTGGTCAAGTGCCTTACCATCACCCCTAGCATAACAAGCCTCTTCATCTTTGGGCTCTTAATAGTAGTTTTAAATGAAGGGCATCCTGAGCATGGGTATGATTTACTTGGAGGGTCCTTGCCTCTCAGGCACATGTTACACATTCCAGTGCAGCTATGGGTAACAGTCCTAGCAGTTCCTTCTCCATTCAAAGTGCCTACTGGAAGAAGCATTTGGAAGAGAAGGACTAGCTGCAAGGAAAGGGGCATTTGCACCTCTCTCTAGTATGTGCCTAACCCCAGATTGGACTTGCTGGTACTGGTCCATTGCCCCAATGTGGTTCTACAGAACTAGATGTGTTGAGCTACCAGAATCTCACCATCGTAGAACTGAGCAGCAGGTGGAGGGCATGCGCTCATTTCATGACATATGGAGACAAAACAGGAAATGGGTCTGTAGCAAGCAGAACCTGAGGGAGTGGGCAGCAGCTAGGAAAGAGACATTACATGTTTAAAAGAGAACACTGCAAACCTTCTGCCCAAACACTTCTGTCCCATGAAAAACCTAAAGCAACGAAAGCATGACCTGACAGGAAACCCTGAGTATGAGCTATAGTGGTGATAGTTGGGTGGGTTTTTGGACCCTATTAATTCCATACAGGAGACCCGAGTGTGGATATGAACTTTTCTTTAGCCTTATTGTCCACCCAAGAACAGAGGTACTTTATATTTGTGGAAGAGCTCTGGTGGCTCAGTGGTTAAATGCCTGTACTGCAGCAACTCACTCACAAACCACAATGTTGTGAGTTCAATACCAGCCAGGGGGTCAGGGTCGACTTAGCCTTGCCTCCTTCCGGGGTTGCTAAAATGAGTACCCAGGTTGATGGGGGCAATTGGCTTACACTTTGTAAACTGCTCAGAGAGTGCTTAAGTGTATGATAAGCAGTATAGAAATGTATTTGCTATTGCTATTGAACAGAGAAGGAATAAAGCTCGTACACTTGTGTATAGTGAGTCCTTCTCTGTGAGAACAAAGGGAAAACAATGAGGCTGGGGAGAGAAATGAAGTGGGATCTGGTAGAGACATGAGCAAAATCGCAGATATAGTTTGGGGGTGGAAACAAACAGAGGAAATGTTAACGATTGTTTCCTACGTGACAAGCTCCAGATCAACCTATGGGATCTACGTTGTGTGCCTTCAAGTCAACTCTGACTTATGGGAATCCTGTCATAGGGTTTTCTTTGCAACATTTATTCAGAAGTGGCTTGCCATTGTCTTACTCTTAGGCTGAGTGTGATTTGCCCAAGGTCTCCTGGAGTACTAGTCCAACACTCAGACCACTGCATCATGGGGTTTTATTAAGAGTCAAAACAAAATAAGATAAAAGACAGAGTAAGATGTAAAATAAGCCACTCTGATAGCCATTAGGGCTGAAGAGCAGGGTATAAATATCATAAATAATAATAATAAGATAAAAGATAAAAATTAAAATAAATAATGTAAAATAAGATAAAAGATAAGAGTAAGATGTAAAATAAGATAAAAGACAGAGTAACATGAAAGTCAATAGAGGGCAATCTTAATGGGGGGAAAATCTATTAATTTGTCCCTTTGTCACAACCTTTTTGACCTTAAGAACTTTGTTGTTGGATTAGTACTCTGGAGATCAGGGTTTGTATCCCCATTTGGTCACGGAGACCACCTTGGTCAAGTAATACTCTCTCAGCCTCAGGGGAATGCAATGGCAAACCCCCTCTGAACCAATTTCCCCAAGAAAACCCTTTAATAGGTTCACTATAAATTGGAAATTATTTGAAGGCACAAAACAACAACAAATGTGCAAAGATAATGTATATAATTTACATCTGGGCTAAAGCTATTGACTGCTTTATCTTCATATATATTTCTCAAATTCTTTTAATTGTTGGTTGGATATTGTACCTTTTAAGTATTTTTTGTTACTTAAATTTTGATATGTACTTTGGCACTAGGATTTATCTACAGCTAATCATTACAATGCTCTATGGCACTCTTTCATACAAAATATTGCATGTGTGGGCTGACTCAGGGCCTGCACAAGTTCCTTGTGGAGAAACGTCAAAGAAGTAAAAACAAAAACAAAACAGACACAATCACCTCTCAAACAAAAGATACATTTTCCCACGCAACACTCTAATAATTCAGTGTTGAAAAAATGTGTTGAGAGTGCACTTCTCTATCAGAAGATTAAAATTAAATAAAATTTAGCACAACCATTAAAGAACTGCCAACATTTTATAAAGAAAATGATGTGCTTACACATTAAGTAAATTTAGAATCATTTTGTAACATGAAGCCTGATAAATTCATGGAAATTAGGATTTATCCATAGCTAATCATTAGGGTGCTCTTTTCTTGGCCTGAACTAATTTAAAATGCAGCAGAGGGGTACTAGCAAAGAATGAAGAACTCTGTACAACTAACATTTCAGTAAGAAGTATCCAGATGTGATCACTGTTAGAATCAGGATAGTGGAATAGAGACTAGATACAATCCACCATAGATATTCTTAATACAATACTATGAACTGGGTTTAAAATTGCATATGTGAAGTCCCAGATGTCATGCTATGAATCAGGACAAATTAATATGACACAAAACACAGTTGTAAGGAAGTAATTAGTACAGAATTGCGCTTTTATTCAACTTCTCTAGTATTAATTTGTATATTTTAATTACTATAAAGTATCAAATACATTACTATCAATTACTATAAAGTATCAAATTAAAAAAAATCAACAGATGTCAGCAAATTATCTACACTGCAAAAGACCTCAAAAGAATCGCCACATTTCTTCTGTAGAAGAACACAGAAAAGATGTGTTTGATATTAAGGCATGCATTCCAAGTTTTTAGATCATCCTGAATTCATAGAAAGATGCTTTGCATTTAATCTGTTCCCTTGAGGCTTTTAAGATGCTGAAACTGTTGTGTGTGTGTGTGGGGGGGGGGGGGAGGGAGTTTGTGATTTCCAGGTGCACTACTTATGTAAATCTACCTCAGGGCCACTTCTCGCCTTACATTTGAAAACAAACTGCTTTCTCAGAAGTTCCACTTATGTCTGTTATTTATTTTGCTTGTCACTGATTATACAAATATAATCAAAGAGACTAAATCTGTAGAATACAAGAAACTAACTTTCTCAGGAAAAGTACCCAGGCCAAAACTTCCTCAAGATGCTTTCAGATTATAGAGCTCATTATTTTGCATGAACAAGTACGTATTCACACTAGTCTCAGCTTCAGAGGAAGGCAAATCCCACAATGCTAAGAAAACACTGTGATAGGTTTGCCTTAGGGTCACCATAAATTGGAAATCACTTGAAGGCACATAAAAACAAACTATTCACTATGACTCCAAGAATCATGGTGTAGCAGCTGATGAATAATTTAGCTAGTCTTACTAAGCCAGTCTATGTTATGAAACATCCTTATTTGTATTAATCCAGGGAGCACTTTTTATACTGTATTATTATTATTATTATTATTATTATTATGCTTTATTTATATAGCACTATATTTAGCCTGCAAAAGCTAAATGAGTAGTCACAATGTTTCAATTGGTTTACAATTCATCAGTTAATATTCCCAACTCAGCTCTTCTTCATAAAGATGTAAAAACAGGATAAGGAACTCACCACAAACGTGTAAACACTTTCCAGCCCATACAGAAACTGGGATGTGATCTTACTAAGAATGGGATGGTTAAGTGTCACTACCTGTTCTTTATCTGACACCAGTCATATTGAAACAAACAGTGACAAGGGCAATGATCTACATACCAATATATACCTAGTCTGACTTTGGATCATGGCTGTCCCTGTCTTTAACTACAGCTTCCTTGCAATGTGTGAAAATCCAGAGATTGTTCAAAGTGTGTATGTGTACTCATCAAATAAAAAGGAAGTGGGAAGAAAGCAGATGAATCTACCAAATCAGAGATTCAGTTTTGAAGACTAATGCTTCAAGCACTGTAGAAGAAAACACCAGGAAATGTGAGACAGGAGCATTGCTTCTTAAGAGAGTGCTTTAAGAGGTTTCTACATGACATTACTGTTTATAAAACTATATTAGCTGTGAGATCCTTAGAGAGATATTACACAAAGGGACTTTTGCTTTTTAAGGTCTATTTCTTGGGGGAGGGAGAGCATGAATTTCCATATGGAAACATCATATGCTTTGCAAAGGTTTGCATGCACAAAAAGAAACAAACACTCATCCGCCTTCTTTTGCCCTTGCTTGTTCCTCTTAATTTCTTCTCCATCTGCTGCTCTGTGACTGAATTCTACTGATTGGGAATAAGAGGGCATTGGAAGAGGATCCAACTGGATTTCCATGAAGCAGTCTCTCTGTTTAACTGGATCTACTTATACAAATTCAAATATTGGATGACCCTTATCACTTTCCATAAAATGTTTTCATTCTCTTGGTAGACAGAATTTACAAACACACCAAACTGGCCTCATGGCATGCCACAGAGATGTCAACAAGAGGGGCGAGGGGTATAAAGCGAAGCCTTCCAATATGCCTTATCCAGTCTGCCCAATCCTAAATATTTGCACTAGTTGGGCTATCCAGCACTGTCCCAGTCATGTGCCATCCCTGTTCTCTAATAATCAGACATTCTACCTTGGGCATGATGTTGGAGTAAGAAACAGGAACTGTGAGAAACATATACTGTGTTTTCTTCACACCTCTGTTATGGCTGACTAGCTCTAAGAACTGTTTTGTTGTTGTGTTTCTGACTTATGGCAACCAAAAGGGGCTTTCTTGGAAAAACTGGTTCAGAGGAGATTTGCTGTTGCCTTACTCAGAGGCTGAGAATGTGATTTGCCCAATGTTACCCAGTGAGTTTCTACAGCTGAATCAGGATTTGAACCCTGATCTCCAGAACTGTAGACCAGTCCTGAAACTCTTTTGTTCTATGAAAGGAATGGAAAGTCTGAAGAAAAGACAGCAAACATATCCATTGTTTGGTTAATCATTAGCAAGTTAATAAGAAAAATCTAAAAAATTATAGATATATAGAAAGGGAATTTGAAGGGAAAAGAACAACCATTCCTCCTTTTCAGGTACTGAGACATGAAAAACACCACAGAGGCACAGACAAACAGAAACCCATCACTAATATTTTCCTACTTGACTAAATTTGAGCGGCTTTATCATGGGAATACTACATTTTCTAAATTACTTTCCATCTGGCAAACATTGATTCCTCCACCCCCATGTTTCGATTTCAGCTGCAATTAAAATACACAGCAGTTTCCCCTTTAGCATCATCAACAGCTTATGCAACACCTGATCTTGCCAAAACATCTCTGCTTTCCTCATCAGCAAGGCACTAGCATGTACAGTTAGGGGAATGGGGTTTGTTGCTTAAAAACTTCTAGCAGAGCCAGCAGAGGGAGCACAAAATATTGTTGCTTGCATGTACCATAAAAGCAACAGCTGATTATACCACCTCTCATTTTCTCATGAACAGTGTCATTCACTGGGACAGGAATTGTTGTACCCAATCATACCTCTTTTGCAGAATCCCAAGTGGGAAAGAATCCTTTGGAGTGAACTCTGCCGTGGAATTAAGAAAAAGAAAGATTAAACACACACACCCTGATGATTCTATTTTTTAAAATCTAAGAGATAAGCAAGATCCTGTGGCAATACAAGCTTGCTAAATACCCACATGGGTAGAATGGAATTTTTCCTTTCTAATAGCTTTAAGCAAACCTAAGTAAATGAAGTGAAAGGGATCTGGACTTTAAGCTTTGATAGCAAGAAAGGATGGAAAGCTAGGAGCTTTGAACACACATTTCTAAAAGCTAAGGGCAATGACCTAGGCCATGCCTTGAATTTAATTTAAGTACAAAGTATTTTTGTGGGAAATCCTACTCGCAGACAGGGTTACAACAACTGCAGCTCTAGTCTAATTTTCAGCAGATGTGTTTGACCCCTAGAAATCCAGTGAAAAACTAACTCAGATGCCAACTTATGAGCCATCCTCTCTGAGTTTCATTCTCAGCCACCAGGGAGAGATGGTTATGCTCCCTAAACAGATTTCTGCCTTTAGCTTTCCTTTCAGGAAAGGACTCGTAATATTAAAGAAATGACTGTGACTGTATTTCTCTGTGTGCTGAGAAAATACAACACACAAACATACAAACGGATTGATGGAAGTAAAAAAAGTTACATAGTTCCATGTCTTATGAGGAGCGACTTAGGGAACTGGGTATGTTTGGCCTGGAGAAGAGAAGGTTAAGAGGTGATATGATAGTCATTTTACATATTTGCAAGAATGTCATACTGAGGATGGAGCAAGTTTGTTTTCTGCAGTTCCAGAGAACAGGACCCAGAACTAAGGATTCAAACTACAGGAAAAGAGATTCCAATCGAACATTTAGAAGAACTTCCTCACAGTAAGAGCAGTTTGACAGAGGAATACACTATGTTAGAGAGTGGTGAAGTCTCCTTCTTTGGATGTTTTAAACAGAGCCTGAATGGCCATTTGTCAGGGGTATTTTGGTTGTGTCTTCCTACACAAGCACAGGGCACAAGGGGAAGTGTGGGGATAGAGCTCATGGGAGGAAGTGTGAGGACAGCGCATTCAGGGGAGGACCTGACCAGGTGTCACCCTTCCCTTCTGTGGTGTCGCCCAGTGCAGTCCACACCACCACACTCCCAACTGACAAGGAAAATGATAGCAAGTTATTTCTATGTCATTTGCCAGTATTTTGTCATTCTTACACTATTTATCTTTCAATTAGGCATCAGAAATCATTGGCTCAATGATTTGCCCCATGTTGTACAGTGAGCTTCACTACCTAGTAGAGATTTAAAACTAATTGTTTTACAGTTAACCATTTTATGATCAACTGATCATTTTATGACAGCAACACTGGGCCATAAACAGCAACACAAATCTGGACAGAGTGATTGGGGATCCTCTGGAAAAGTACCATCTCTGGTGTTCAATCCATTGCTAAGGAGACACAGGAGAAATTTGACATGAAGCACTGCCTCAGAAGGACAGTCCAAATTAAAGTCCCCATTGGCCACAATCAGTAATTAATGTAAGGTAAGAGGAAGCAAAATGCTGAGGATAGTAGAGGGGGCAAACAAATGACCTGGGCCTGGCCTGGGCCTGATCTGAAAGTGCAGCAAAAGCAGCATGTGGAGAATATCACCTCTTTTTCTTTCCATTCTGTCACATGTAGTGTCTGCTAGTGCTCACTGGAGCTAGTGGGACAGAAGGCCAGATCGTCAGAGCCAACTACATTTACTTTGCCACCCAGCCTCAGCAAAATCAAGTACTGAAAATGGCAATTAGAGCAACAGAAAAGGAGTGGAGTGTTCGGAGCAACACACTTGGTTTTGTGCTCAGAGAATACACATAACCACTCCTTACAGCCAACCAAACCTTTCATATCATTCTTGAACACGAAGCCTGCTCCCAGAGCTTTCAGCTCTGGAAAAAGAGCTTATTCTTTATTCACTAGTAAAGGTGAGCAGCACAGTATAACATCCCCCAATACAAGTTTATTCACAATTCAGGAACTAGGTTAGGTAGGAATCAAAGACATTGCCATGTTAGTCTGGAAAATCTGTATGCAAAGGGGTCTTGTCACACCTTTGAAACTAACTGAAAGAAAGAAGCGGGGTAGCATGAGCTTTTGAAGGCTTGAGTCTACTTCTTCAGATGCATGGCAAGGACGTAGCTAGGATTTTAGGAAGGGGGGGGGTCCAGACTAAGTGCCACCATTATAATGGGGCTTGGGTGCGGTGGCACAGCAGCACACACCATTCATTTTTCAATTGAAGGGGGGGGGGGGGCGGCCCCCAAAACCCCCCCCCCCCCTTGGCTACGTCCCTGTGCATGGGGTGGAGTGGAGTGGAGGGTCCAGGAACAGACTTTATAAGCAGGCATAGGATATTATATTAGCCATGTCACTGCAGGAAGCTTTTAAAAGGAAATAATGGATTAAAAACTAGAAATGGTTGCTTTCTAACAACTTTTTCTACTTTGAACAAGACAGCTGAAGTTTAAATCAAGAGGAATGCTTCCTAAGGAATGTAAAGATCTTAATTGGTTTATTTATATGCAACTTAAGGACAGATTTAATCAAGATAAGATAAATGTAGCAATAGAGACTGGAGGAAATTAATTTTATTTAGAATTGTGCAAAGGTGATGAACATGCAATTTAGAAAGTGTATAAATGACTTTTGAAACCAGAGACAGGAGATGAACCTATAAAAAAATACATGATAGGGTGGGCCTAATACGTTCGGCACAATATTCAAACAGATTTATGGGGTGAAATGTGGTCCCAAGATATAAAATTTATCTTTTGTAATAATTTAAAAGAAACTCATATAAGATGATGTACAGATGGCACTTAACCCTGAATAAGCTATCGAAAATGTACAGGAATGTTTCAGACCAATTTTGTTGATGCCTAGACAAGAAGGGCTCCTTTTTTCATATATGGTAGACTTGTAAGAAGGTGGAAAGTTACTGATCTAAGATTTATGTTAATCTAAAAAAAATAAAATTAAAGGTAGATTTTTTAATGTTTCTGTTGGGCATTATGGGTAAAGAACTGGATAATAAATATGAATTACATCATTGATACATGATAAGAGCAGTACATAATACTATTGTTTGCTCAAAGTGGGTACAGACTGAAGCATTGGCAACAGAAGAATGAATTATTAAAGTTGCTGTGTTGACCCAAATTGCCAAATTACATGGGTTCTAAAGGATATGTCAATTTACAATATTCTAAAAGATTGGAAACAGTTTATGGACTTTGTGAGCAATAAGAAATATAACAGTGTAATAATTTATCATTATTAGTAATTCTAGTAGGATTATTGAGTTAGATCTGTAATGGTAGAATAATATATTTCTTCCCTCCCCTTCATTATAGCTAAGATGGGGAGATGGTCAGAGCACTACTGTGTTTAAGTTATTCTCCCCTTCTCTTCTCTTCTCTTTTTGTTTGTTTATTTTGCTTTCTGAATGTATTTTTGAACTTGATTGTAAATTAGATTGTTAGTGTTAAAATTAATAAATAAAATTAAAATATTGCTCACTGACATTACCATTTCTATAAAGGATTTTTTCCCTCTTTTCTTAATGGAGAATCATTTATTCACAAGAACCACTACCGTACTTATTCATGAATGCAGACACATGTTTATTATCTCATCAGTAGTTTGTGAGAACTTTTTGCTCCAAGTGAGGACCAAATCTCACATTACATTTTCATGATGAGTAGACCACCCTATGTTTGGATAACAATGCACACACAGCAAGTTGTGTCTGTGACTTGCTCCCTGACAAGCCCAAAGGGTTACACTATATGATGCACATGATACATATTTGCCAGGAAACTAGAGAGATAAATACATGCAATATATTTGAATCAACATGCAGAGTGGAGGAATCACATATGGGAATTATCCTGCATCTGAGAATGCTGTTAAGATGTGAATTGGTCCTCAGTCTTTTCAACACCACTCCTTTTTCCAAACATATGTTCAGCAAACACAGAGTTAAAGATCCTCTTCTTTACCACTTCAGCTTGGCGCCCAGTGTATTGATTACACCCCTCAACAATAGCAAGTCATTAGGAGGGATTTTCTTATTCGGTCTCACAATTGCCCCTGACACTAAAGCCACTGCCAAGGGGCCTTGTCTTGGAGAAAGCACAGCAGGAATAATCCAGCAAGGTCAGAAGGAGGGAGCAGAGGCCAGAGGTCAGGACAGGTCAATGCTAGGCACCCAAAGCTCCAAGCCAGTGGAGCAGGTGAAAGGTCCATTTCGGTTTCACACTAGCCCCCTGTTGGAAACTTAAGATGCACTTTGGGAGACTCAGTGAGTTGGTTCACAATAACAGGGAGTCGTGGACAGAGGATGGCATATGTCCCAGCTATTTTCACCCAGAATGGAAAATTGGAAATGGAAGAATGAAGAAATCTGCAGTATTTTGAATGCTTGAGTTTCATATTATTATTATTATGAGACCACAAAGGCCATCCAGACCAACCCCCTGCCATGCAGGAAATCCAAATCAAAGCAACCCCGACAGATGGCCATCCAGCCTCTGTTTAAAGACCTCTAAGGAAGGAGACTCCACTTCACTCCGAGGGAGTTTGTTCCACTGTCAAACAACCCTTTCTGTCAGGAAGTTCCTCCTAATATTGAGGTGGAATCTCTTCTCCTGTAGCTTGCATCCACTGCTCCGGGTCCTAGGCTCTGGAGCAACAGAAAACAAGCTTGCTCCCTCCTCAATATGACATCCCTTCAAGTATTTAAACAGGGCTGTCATATCACCTCTTAACCTTCTACTGATGCAGCCTAAAATCACATTGGCTTTGTTAGCTGCCACATTGCACTGTTGACTCATGTTCAATTTGTTGTCTACTTGGACTCCCGGATCCCTTTCACATGTAGTTTCATTCAGCCAGGTGTCCCCCATCCTATATCTGTGCATTTCATTTTTCTGCCCTAAGTGCAGTACCTTACATTTCTCCGTGTTGAAATTCATTTTGTTAGCTTTGGCCCAGATTGTCATTTTGAATTTTGATCCTGTCCTCAGGGGTATTAGCTACTCCTCCTAGTTTGGTGTCATCTGCAAATCTGAAAAATATGCCCCCAATTCTTAATAATAATAATAATAATAATAATAATAATAATAATAGGTTTTATTTATATACCGCCCAATCACTGGGAATCCGAGCGGTTTACAATAGAGGGGATAACAGACAGTTCCCTGGCCACAGGCTTACAATCTAAAAGACACGACACAAAAGGAGAAGGGAATGGTGAGGGGGGAGGGAATCAGGTCCAGCATTCTTCTCTCCCTCTGAGGCCTGGACCAAAGCAGATGGACCGGAGGGAGGGCTCTTCTTCTTAGGCTAGCCCCTGAATGGAAACAGGGCCAGCTACTCTCCCCTCAGAGGGCCGAAAGATGACAGTTAGGGGGAGGAGCCTCTTTCTTCAGGTTAGCCCCTGATGGTACTGGGCCAGCCTTCTCTCTCCCTCAGAGGCGAAAGATGACAGTTAGGGAGGGAGGAGCCTCCTTCTTCAGGCCAGCCCCTGATGGTACTGGGCCAGCCTTCTCTCTCCCTCAGGGGCCAAAGATGACAGTATGGAGGGAGGAGTCTCTGTCTTCAGGCTAGCCCTGTGGTACTGGGCCAGCTCTCTCTCCTCAAGAGCCGAACGATGACGTTGGGGGGGGAGGAGCCTCTGTCTTCAGGCCGGCCCCTGATGGTACTGGGCCAGCCTTCTCTCTCCCTCAGAGGCCAAAAGATGACAGTTAGGAGGGAGGAGCCTCCTTCTTCAGGCCAGCCCCTGAGGTTGAGGTACTGGGCCCGCCTTCTCTCTCCCTCAGAGGCTGAAGACTGACAGTTAGGGAGGGAGGAGCCTCTGTCTTCAGGCCGGCCCCTGGATGGTACTGGGCCAGCCTTCTCTCTCCCTCAGAGGCCAAAAGATGACAGTTAGGGAGGGGGGCCTCTGTCTTCAGGCTAGCCCCTGATGGTACTGGGCCAGCCTTCTCTCTCCCTCAGAGGCCGAACGATGACAGTTGGGGAGGGAGGAGCCTCTGTCTTCAGGCCGGCCCCTGATGGTACTGGGCCAGCCTTCTCTCTCCCTCAGAGGCCAAAAGATGACAGGTAGGGAGGGAGGAGCCCTGTCTTCAGGCTAGCCCCTGATGGTACTGGGCCAGCCTTCTCCTCGAGTGACCGAACGTGACAGTTGGGGAGGGAGGAGCTGTCTTCAGGCTGGCCCATGATGGTACTGGGCCAGCCTTCTCTCTCCTCAGAGGCCGAACGATGACAGTTAGGGAGGGAGGAGCCTCTTCTTCAGGCCAGGCCCTGATGGTACTGGGCCAGCCTTCTCTCTCCCTCAGAGGCCGACGATGACAGTTGGGGAGGGAGGAAGCCGCTGTCTTCAGGCCGGCCCCTGATGGTACTGGGCCAGCCTTCTCTCTCCCTCAGAGGCAAAAGAAGGACAGTTAGGAGGGAGAGCCTCCTCTTCAGGCAGCCCCTGATGGTACTGGGCCAGCCTTCTCTCTCCCTCAGAGGGGAACGATGACAGTTAGGGAGGGAGGAGCCTCTGTCTTCAGGCTAGCCCTGTGGTACTGGGCCAGCCTCTCTCTCCCTCAGAGGCCGAACGATGACAGTTGGGGAGGGAGGAGCCTCTGTCTTCAGGCCGGCCCTGATGGTACTGGGCCAGCCTTCTCTCTCCTCAGAGGGCAAAAGATGACAGTTAGGGAGGGAGGAGCCTCTGTCTTCAGGTAGGCCCTGTGGTACTGGGCGCCTTCTCTTCTCTCAGAGGCGGCGAAAGAACAGTTAGGGAGGGAGGGAGCGCTCTGTCTTCAGGCGGCCCTGACTGGTACTGGGCCAGCCTTCTCTCTCCTCAGAGGCCAAAGATGACAGTTAGGAGGGGAGGCGCTCCTGTCTTCAGGCAGCCCTGATGGTACTGGGCCAGCCTTCTCTCTCCCCCGAGGCCAAAGATGACAGTTAGGAGGAGAGGCCTCTGTCTCGGCAGCCCCTGATGGTACTGGGCCAGCCTTCCTCTCCTCAGAGGCGCAAGATGACAGTTAGGGAGGGAGGAGCCTCTTTCTTCAGGCTAGCCCCGATTGGTACTGGGCCAGCCTTCTCTCTCCCTCAGAGGCCGAAAGATGACAGGGAGGGAGGAGCCTCTGTCTTCAGGTAGCACCTAATGGTACTGGGCCAGCCTTCTCTCTCCCTCAGAAAAGATGACAGTTAGGGAGGGAGGAGCCTCCTTCTTCAGGCCAGCCCCTGATGGTACTGGGCCAGCCTTCTCTCTCCCTCAGAGGCCAAAAGATGACAGTTAGGGAGGGAGGAGCCTCCTTCTTCAGGCTAGCCCCTGATGGTACTAGACAGCAATGTGAAACTCAGCCTTGAACATTAAGATTGGAAGCCATTCCTTCTTGTATATGTAAAGGTTTGCAATTACCAAGTCTGTAAAATTCAAAGAGGAAAACAAGATGTTTTATTGTTGTAATCCCACCTTGATCTTTGGAGAGGTGGGAAATATAAATAAACTC
>NC_056522.1:312907363-312937990 GCF_019175285.1 Sceloporus undulatus | reverse complement strand
TATTATTATTATTATTATTATTATTATTATTATTATTATTATTATTATTATTTTGAATAGCACTGGGCCCAGGACAGAACCCTGTGGGACCTGACTGGTCACTTCTCTCCAGGATGAAAGGAGCCATTGTTGAGCACCCTTTGGGTTCGGCCAGTCAACCAATTACAAATCCATGTAACAGTTACTTTATCTAGCCCATGTTTCACTAGCTTGTTTGCAAGAATGTCATGGGGAACCCTGTCAAAAGCCTTACTGAAATATACTATATCCACAGCATTCCCTTCATCTAACAAGCTGATAATTTTATCAATCAAAGAGATTAGATTTGTCTGGCATGACTTCTTTCTCTGAAACCCATGTTGCCTTTTTGTGATTATGGAATTGCCTTCTAGATATTCACAGACTCTCTGTTTAATGATCTGCTCCAGAATTATTCCTGGTATTGATGTCAGACTAACTGGATGGTAATTGTTGGGATACTCTTCCCACCCCCCCACCCCCTTTAAAGATGGGAACAACGTTTGCCTTCCTCCAGTCTGCTGGGACTTCTCTTGTTCTCCAAGAGTTCTCAAAGATTATTGGCAATGGCACCAATATTATATTTGCCAGTTCTTTTAATATTCTTGGATGTAGTTCGTCTGGTCCTGGAGATTTATATCCGTTTAGATTAACCAGATATTCCTGTACTATCTCTTTACTTATTCTGTGCTGAAATCCCCCTATTCTGTCCTCTGCTCCATCAGGGACGTAGTTAGGATTTTAGGAAGGGTGGGGGGTCCAGACTAAGTGCCACCATTATAATGGGGCTCGGGTGTGGCGGCACACCAGCACACACCATTCATTTTTCTAATGGAAGGGGGGGGGGGGCCGGCCCCCAAAACCCCCCCCCCCCCCCCGGCTACGCCCCTGGCTCCATTATCCTCAGGTCGAGCTCCCTTTTCCTTTTCTGAGAACACTGAGGCAAAGAAGGTGTTGAGTAGTTCTGCCTTTTCTCTGTCTTCTGTTAGCATTTTGCCATCTTCTCCACGCAGTGGCCCTACCATCTCCTTCTTCTTCCTTTTGCTGCGACATATCCAAAAAAAGCCCTTTTTGTTGTTCTTAACCTCTCTAGCAAGCCTGAGTTCATTCTGTGCTTTAGCTTTTCTGACTTTACCCCTACACGTACTCGCTATTTGTTTGAATTCCTCTTTGGTGATCTCCTCGTTTTTCTATTTCTTATACATGTTCCATTTAAAACGTAGCTCAGTTGAAAGTTCCTTAGTCATCCATCCTGGTTTCTTGATACATCTCCCATTTTTCTTCCTAATTTGAGCTGTTTGAAATTGTGCCTTCAGTATATCCCCCTTGAGAAACTCCCATCCATCTTGGACTCCCTTCTCTTTTAGTTTTCCTGACCACAAGATCACCCCCTGTATTTATCTACGTTTACTAAAATCCGCTCTCCTAAAGTCTAAAATGCGTATCTGACTATGCCTGGCTTCTCCTTTCCATTGTATAACAAACTCCAGGGGAACATGGTCACTTCCACCTAAGGATCCCACCACTTGCACTCCATTAACTAGGTCATCCCTGTTGGTTAGGCTCAGATCCAAAATAGCTGATCCCCTTGTTGCCTCTTCCACCTTCTGGACAATGAAATTGTCGCCAAGACAAGTGAGGAATTTGCTAGACCTTGAGGATTTGGCTGAGTTTGACTTCCAGCAAATATCAGGATAGTTGAAGTCACCGATTACTACTACATCTCTCCTTTCTGAGTGTGTGGTCATCTGTTCTAGAAAGGCATCATCCAATTCCTCAGTCTGACTGGGGGGTCTGTAGTAGACTCCCACAATAGCATCCCTGTTGTTTTCCTCCCCTTTAATTTTTATCCAGATCCTCTCCACCTGGCTTCCAGGATTGATGTCCTGGATCTCTTCACTGGTGTAAATGTCCCTGACATATAACACTATTCCTCCTCCTTGCCTGTTTCTCTTGAAAAGGTTATACCTCTCTATTTCTACATTCCAATCATGAGACTCATCTCACCAGGTTTCAGTGAGGCCTATTATATCATATTTGCTTTCTCTCTGTCTAATGATGCCCAGTGTTGGGGGGAAGTGGAAGACTAAGTGGTTTATCTTGTAGCAACATCCAGCTGCATGTTCTTCATATGAAAAAGAGGATTTTTTCCCAAGCTAAAACATCTCTAAAAAGTTACAATAACAAAGGCAGCTAGTTCTTGTTCTTTAAGTCTTGTCTGTATCTATACCTAAATGCTGCTAACAAATATTTAGGTTCTAACTACTGGAAATATCTTCACCTGAGAAAAATCTATTTACCTTACTCATCTCCATTCTTAATAAGTTATATATGGGGAGTTCCATATCTTCTATAAACTGGCCACTGGTAAAGAGTATATACTTTGGGGTGGGGGGGAGGGTCCAAAAATTTCTAGCTGCTCTCTTTTAGTCTTTTCTTTACCTTAGGATGTTTTATTTTACAAAAATGAGATTAATTCATAATAAGAGTTAAAATAACAATTGTACTTGGCTTGTAGGGGAAAGTCTTGGCCAAACTAAAGTCCCAGCTGAATGACAACTAGCAGACTCCTATTAAAAAAAAGAAAGAAAATATCCATATTTCCCTTAAAACACCAAACAGCTTGATTATTTGAAAATCCCACACAACTCAGAACATAGTACAGGTTGAGTTTCCCTTATGCTTGGGACCAGAGGTGTTTTGGATTTTGGATTATATATATATATATATATATATATATATATATATATATATGATTTTGGAATACATATATGTATGCAATGAGATATCTTGGAGATGGGATCCCAGTCTAAACATGAAATTCATTTGTGTTTCATATACACCTTATGGTTTTGAACATTGGACTATGACTCTGGAGACCAGGATTTAAATCCCAGCTCAGCCACTGAGTGACTTTGGAGAAGTCACACTCTCTAGCCTCAGAGGATGGCAATGACAAACTCTCTCTGAAGAAATATGCCAAGAAACCCCTATGATAGGTTAACCTTAAGGTTGCTGTAGAAACAACATTTTATACAATATTTTAAACCTTTTCGTACATGAAACAAAGTTTGCATACATTGAACCACCAGAAAGCAAAGGTGTCACTATCTCAGTCATTCATGAACAAAGTTTTAGTTTTTGGAATGTTTTTGTTTTGGGAATTCTGGATAAGGGTGACTCAGCCTGTAGATTTTATTATTAATCCTCCTCCTGCTGCTCTTTCTTCTCCTCATCCTAATGTTCATTATGATATGTGCCACATACAGTATAGTGAGAGAAAGCCAGTTATGTTGCACAAGCACTTCTGCTCCACTCCTGAAATTGTTGTGAGGCCAGAACCACCCAGTATTGAAGGTGGAAGGCATACACACTTAGGAGAGAATGGCAACCAAAAAGAGATACATTTAGGAATACAGTTGCCATGCTACAGACCCATCCTATGTTCTGTTTCTTGGTACGCCAGGGAATGAAACATATGCCTATAGGATATGTGGGACCTGACTTGACAGCAGTATACATAACAACTATCTAGGGGTATTAGTAGATCACAAACTAAGCACAGGTCAACAGTGCAGCAGGATGTCTTGGAAATTACATTACAGACTGCATCCACCAAGGTATAGCGTTTAAAAAAAGGAAAAAAAAAATGCCATTCTGTCAGTCAACAAGTAACTTGAAGGCATATACACATACACATTCTGTTTTGGTCAGACTTCATCTGGAGTGTTGTGTACAGGTTTAAGAGCTACAGTTTAAATATATCAACAAACTGGAATGTGTCCCAGGTAGGGTCAACGAAAACGATGAGGAGCCGGTAAGCCAAATGGATGCAGGGGGTATGCTTAGCCTGGAGAAATGAAACATTTGAAGGGCTGTCACATAGATGATGGAGCAAATTTGTTTTTTGTTGCTTCAGTGTTGCAGGACCTGAACCAGTGGGTTCAAACTGGAGGTTAAAACCGGAATTAGGTTAAACACAAGGAAGCTGTTCATTTTGAGCTGTTCAGGAATGAAACAGTCTGTCTCAGAAGGTGCCCCAAAAGATTACTGACTTTCATTTGAGGTTTTAAAACACAGGCTAGATGACAACCTATAATGGGTGCTGTAATGGTGGATTTCCTTCAGCAGAAGACTGGCCTAGTGCTAAAGATCTTTGAGGTCTCTTCTAGCTCTCAGATTGTAATTTTGGGCTGGATCAGACATAAAGATTAAGATAAGAACAAATGCCAGGCGCACTACTTCCCTCCCCCCTTTGTTTGTGCTCTGTAGTACCTGCCGGAGATTATTAAACCATAGTTTCCTTTTCCATCTGAATCAGAAAAATGTGTTTTTATCTCTGCTTATGCATACCAGGTGCTGTGGGCTATATTTCAGAGGAAGAAACTGGCAAAACCATCTCTGGATATCCCTTGCCTCAAGAAAATGCTATGAAATTCATGGGTCATCTTAAGTAGAAAGACAACCTGAAGGCAGAAACGCATGCATATGTGCACATACACACACAGCCAGAATATGAAATCAGAATCAGACTGTGTGTAGATTAGGCCAAGAGTTAGTAGCATATTTTAGGTCACTAAGTGATATTTATGGCTAAGCAGGGAGTTGATATGCCACAGTTACTATGGTAATCATATATTTAGTCACAGAGAGTTAAAGTACTAGTAATCTCTCTCTCTTTTCTAAAGGAAACAAATCCTGTAAAGGGTGCTCTGTACCTCCCACTGCTTGGGGATGGGAAGCCTGCTTAATATTTTCAACAGCAGTTGCTCAGGCTATGACCCATGGTTCTTTAGTGTATGAATTATCTCTCTGAAATTCTTTTATACAGTGATTGAGAAAACATGTGTGATTTGACTGAGTGATTGTTAGTGGTGGTGCTTGATGTAGACTTTCATTACCCATACCTATCAGGCACTTTTATTATCAGGTGTCTTAGTTTCTTAGCCATAAGCACGCATAATGTTTCCACATGATTGACAATCACTTTCCAGTAACTGCTGAGGGCTCTTGAGACTAGTGGGCCTAAACTCCATCTGCAACCACAAAACAAAGAGATTACTAATATGATAGAAAGGAGGTATCTGGAAATTTATCAAAGTCAAATCTCCAAAAGGGAAAGATGATATGTAATATCACAGAACTTGATATTCCAACAAAGAAAAAGCCTAGCTATCTGAGCATGTAAAGTAGCAAGACAGTAAATGCCTCACTCTATGATCTCTAACCTGTTGGAGAAGAGGAATATTGATATGTCTCATAAGCAAGAAAAAACAGGAGATGACCAGAAAGCAGCCAGGATCCATGTTAATATCAGAACATATGGATGCAAAATTCACCTTCATAAGACCCACTGGATCAGCTGTTTGGAGACAGGGAAGTAAATATGAAGCAGCAGCCCTATTTTCCTGGACATGAATTCACTCTGACCTATCATGGACAGGTCCCCTGTTGTCTGTTGATTCTAAGTGTGCCTTTATGTGTACCCCAGTTCAATACATATGGGAAGTTATCTACTCAATAAACTTTTATTTTCTGGTTGGGAGGTGGGTGGTCTTTATTATGTATAGCCTGCAATTATTCCTATAGAATGGCTAGGTGATACCTTGTTAGTTTTAGAGTAGAGGCAGGCTTAAATCTCTGTATGAGTAAAGAGACTTAACAAGGTCTGCCAGTTTTGGTTTATGGACTCCTCAATCACATTTAAGCCAATTTGGAAAATACTTTCATTTTAGCTAACATGTTTTAGTTCTGACAAACTGCATTCCCCCTTCCCAGCTTGCCCGGGTTCTAAAATGTCGAGGAGAGGCCAATCATTTGGCCCTTCCACTCTAGGAGATCCAGTTGTCAGGGATACTAGAAGAGGGTCTTTTCAGTGGCCTTTGGCAAACGTAGGTCCTGGACAGACAGGCCCTTTGCAGCCTCATGGCAATGTGCTAGGGTTGCCTCAGGGCGGCGCATGCACACGCCCCGCAACCCTAACACGTGATAAGGACGTTGCAGCTGCGCATCACCATCTACATGGTGCGCACAGCTATGATGTCGCAGCAGCGCAGCATCCAAACAGCACTGTGCAGCTGTGACACCATCTGGTGGTTTGTGGTGGCACAACTGCGCCGCAAAAAGGAAACACTTCCGGGTGCACCTTTTTTGCTGCGCAGCAGCATTGCACAATTTGGTTGCTGCGGTGCTGCTGTAGAGCAAAGAGAGGCTCTTCCCCGGCGCCTCTTTTTGGTGCTCTGTACAGCGCCGTAGAAAGCAAATACTGTTTTGTGAAGGCAGGCCTTTGGAATATAAGCTGGTCTGTTGCTGAAAGGGTTTTCAAGAGGCTGAGCGATGCCTATTTTTGTTTTTTAATTGATTTGTTTTTATTTATGTTTTAAATGAAGGCATTTTAATTAATATTTTGTTTTAAAACTTACTTTATTATGATTAGGCTCCCTGGCTGCAGTTTTGGTTATTTGTGTGAGATTGAATCCAGGTACATATTTTGATTTCCATCTAGAGTGGGAGTGATAAAAAGGGTCCCAGGTCTAGGCCTTCAGAGAAACCTGTCTGTCACCAAACCCCTGTGTAGGGGCATGCTTTAGACTTCTGCCAAGAAGTCCTTCTCAACCCTCACCCAGCTTTGTACCAAGTAAAAATTTGTCCTAGAACACAATACATATTTTCTTGATGACTGGGGGAGAAGACTGATAGGTAGTGGTGGAAAAGCAGTCTCGGGGTGAACCTTTGTCTACCATTATTGAACATCTAACTAAAGCATCTCTGACACATTTAATGAGACCTCTGAAACTACTGGCTTGATGCTTAGACTTATGAATGCAGAACTAACTTTTTTAAATATTTAGTCGAGGGCTTTCATGCCCGGCATCCATAGTTTTTTTGTGTGTGTGTTTTTCGGGCTATGTGGCCATGTTTTAGAAGAGTTTATTCCTGACGTTTTGCCAGCATTTGTGGCTGGCTTTCTTTGAAGATGACAGCCACAGATGCTGGTGAAACGCCAGGAATAAACTCATCTAGAACATGGCCACATAGCCCAAAAAACCTATAAAATTTTTAAAGCTTCAAATCTATTGATGATAACGAGATGTGCAGTTATTAATTTGGATCTACTGCTTTCCCAGTCCTGGAATACTTGAATTGAAATGTATTTATTAAAAGAAAGATATGAAAGCAAAATAATGGATTTCAAAAAGGGATGTGGAAAAAGCAAACAATACAAGACAGTGGTTTAATGTTCATCCTACTGTGTTGTTTTTGGTCTAAAATTGCCTTCTCTGCTAACAAACCATGTGTCTTCCTGATATGGTAAGCCTGTCTTGGGGCTATGGGAACAGACTCTTTATTCTTGATATTTAGAAGAATAAGGGCAACAAAAGCAAGATGACGTGAGAGTATTTCCTTGTCAAATCTAGGTTTCGGCAAAGTAAATTGCCATTGCTTTCAAACCATGGTTTAATAATCTCTGGCAGTCTTCAACTCCAGTGCACAAACAAAGGGAGGAATGAACTAGCGTGCCTGGTATTTGTTCTCATCTTAATCTTTATGTCTGATCCAACCCAAAATTACAATCTGAGTGCCAGAGGAAACCTCAAAGATCTTTAGCACTAGGCCAGTCTTCTTCTGAAGAAGGAAATCCACCATTACAGCACCCATTCTAGGTTGTCATCTAGCCTGTGCTTCAAAATTTCCCTTGTTTTAAATTTGTTGAAATAAAACTGACATGGTGCAGAGAGCAGGATCAATACATGAGTTAGCTATACTTGTGGGGTCCAAAGCCTATGTAGGGCAGGTGCATCAGACCTAGATTCTGCCAACACCAACCAAAGTAAATCAACATTTTTTTTCCCTGAAAATAGACATGGTTCAAAAGACTTTAATTTTTTTTTTAAAAAAAGAGCCATTTTAATCACTGCATTTTTTAATCACCACTCTGTGAGACAGACATTTGTTGTCACTGGGTCAAAGCATTTTATCTTCCTTCTGTGTTTAGGACTGTTTGCTGTGTCAGTTTGTGCTAAGTTAAAAATATGTATGCTGGGGCTGGAGCAATAAAGTGTTACTGGCTTTGGCTCAAACCACTTGGGCAGTTCCCCTCATCCCTTCTCCATGAACAGAAAAAGAGTTCTGTACTGCCATGAGAACAGCAGGAGGTTTCCTCTTGTGCCAAAACAAGTTGCCAAGAAGCACCATTTGAAGCAAGAGGGTGCCCTGTAACCTGGCACTGTGACGGTAATATTTTACTTCCATTCAGACAATATCCCTCGTTTTCACCATCAGAACTCCAGTGCTGCCCAATCCTGCAACATTAGGAATACTCCATGTGGTGGCTTTTTACTGTCAGAGTAAATGCTTTTGGAATCATTCAGAACATGGAGACTTAATCTTATGCCTTCCACAAAATTCCTGCATAAATTTACTTTAACATTGTTCCAAAGGGAAGGTGCACTTTAGATATACACTACCTACAAGCCACAAACCTAGTAGCACATTTAGGAGCATTCATGCCAGTGGGATTAACAGGGCTGTGCATTACTTCACCATTCTGGTAGGATACAAATAACAGAAAAGAAGCATGTCAGTGTAAACTTCCCATCCATTTCCTCCAAAGCGATGCACAGATTCTTAATGTTATTGTACAGATGGAAATATTCATGGTTTGGTGTAGATGAATGTAGCTGAGGCTTTTAAATAAACACTTGAAGAAGAAGAAAAAATCAAAAGATAGGCTTCTGTTTCCAGTATACACTTTTCAAATGGGAAAGAAACCGCAATACTGAACTCATCAGCCATTTAATGGCCCTGGCTGAGGACAAGCTGTTCCAGCATCACTGACCTTGGCTGTTAACTCCAGTCCTCTGTCACCTCTATTAGAGCATTCTATATCTGGCCTCCTGCCCTCTTAGCCTTGAACAAGCTACATATGCTTCTAAAAAGCCAAAGTGAAGGATTCAGGTTACATACAGGAGAATGAAGCTGCTGATCAAAGCTCTTCACAGTTCAAGAAAGAGTTGGGAGCTAGTATTGTCATTGCTCCTTCATTCTGACTGAACCCACTATTTGTACTGTGTCATCACACTAACAATGCTTTAACAACAGCAAGTTTAATTTCTCAAAGGCTGTTACGCTCCAAAAACACCCATTCGATAGCATGACCTGATCAAGGAAACAACATTTCAGTACAAACAAAACCTTCTGGTTCATCAGTTTCTCTCCAATCCCTTGTGAATAGGATAAGAGAGTCTTCCAGGAAGGTGCACCACTTTAATACAGTACTTGATTTGTTAACTAAAGACCTTTGAGAGTTGTGAACTCTGAAGGAGTTTTCCAGATGATCAGATATTATGTACTCCAAACACATTTATGCAAATTAAGGCCTAAGTCTATCCATTCAGTCTTTAAAATATTTTTACCTGGCTTTTCAATATAAAATTCCTAAGGTGGCTTATGTCTCATTAGATTGTCAGAAAAGGACAACTGGTTGTAAAAAATCTAAACAAAATAGAATTTAACATTTAAAATAAAAAGATACAACTATAGAAATAAAAGGAGTACAAAACAATGAAATCCTGTTATAGGAGAGAGAGAGATGAGCTACAGTCTATTAAAGATTATGCCAACTAAAAATTGTTAGTCTTTAAGGTGTCACAAGAATTGTTTTTCCAATAACGGATTGGCATGGCTACCCCCATGGAAATGTTAAGTCTGTTTAAAAAGTCTGCTTATGTCTCCTCTTTTTTCTTTTTCAAGTCTAGCTGAATGCTTTCCGAACTGAAGGGGTATAGTGTAGAATTTCTCAGCATTTAAAAGAAATCCAATACAAAAGAAGTGACAAAATGACAGGACATGAGGGAGAGGTGTAGCTTGTCAATATGTCAGAACCACTACTCATAGTTGACCATAAGACTGGCATAGTTCCAAAGGCTAAAGCTAAGAAAGGAAGGGGTTGCATGTTCCCAAGTGCATGACACTACCTAATAAAACATCTGTACCTGCAGAAAAAGTCTGAATCTCATGCAAAAGTTTATAATTTGTGCTCATTTATCTTGGGGCAAACAATGATTTAGAAAGTTTCTCTACATTCTCATTGCTGTTTCCAGGGCCTTTATCTTGGAGAAGATCAAGAATGCCGTATCTGCTTAATATATATTTGGAGGCTGACTTGAATTATTAACTGAAGGATTTCACATGAACATGCTTTGATTTAAACCCTACTCCCTTCCCTTCCCCTGTTTTATTGTTCAGACAGACTTGGACTGGAAGCCCTTAATAAAAGTTATTAATATTTTAGCAGTCTCAAACTGGATTATTTCTGCAGTATGTTTTGGATCTTAGAGTTTTAATAGCTATTGTATTATTTCAAAACTGAATTTGCTCTGTAGCACTAAAGTGAAAATGGGAGATATACAAAAATTAATGCCAAGCTTTTGTGAAATAGTTGATGTTGCAAATACTGCATTCTTGTTGATCCGAATACTCACTGGTGTGCCAACTAGGACCCTCACAAGGATGGCCACAAGGTAGTTAGGTGAACTGAATGCAGTACGCTTGACACCTGAGGTGTCTTCCAGCATGAAACTTTATATAACCATATGCAAGCCAGTGAATGGTGGAGGCAAAGAAAGGAAAATAGCCATCAAACTCTTTAGAGAGGTGTCATCTGCTTTAAATTTATTCTGAATTAAATTTTTAAAAATCAGTGCATGTGCACCCCAAGCATAGAATAGAATCATAGAATCGTAGAGTTGGAAGAGACCACAAGGGCCATCTAGTCCAACCTCCTGCCATGCAGGAAATCACAATCAAAGCATCCCTGACAGATGGCCATCCAGCCTCTGTTTGAAGACCTCTAAGGAAGGAGACTCCACTACACTTCGAGGGAGTTTGTTCCACTGTCGAACAGCCCTTACTGTCAGGAAGTTCCTCCTAATGTTGAGGTGGAATCTCCTTTCCTGGAGCTTGCATCCATTACTCTGGGTCCTAGTCTCTGGACTAGCAGCAGAAAACAAGCTTGCTCCCTCCTCAATATGACATCCCTTCAAATATTTAAACAGGGCTATCATATCACCTCTTAACCTTCTCCAGGCTGAACATCCCCAGCTCCCAAAGTCGTTCCTCATAGGGCATGGTTTCCAGACCTTTCACCATTTTAGTCGCTCTCCTTTGGACACGCTCCAGTTTCTCAATGTCCTTTTTGAATTGTGGTGCCCAGAACTGGACACAATATTCCAGGTGGGGCCTGACCAGAGCAGAATAGAGTGGCACTATTTTTTAAAAAATATTTTTTATTATTATATAATATTACATACATAACATACACTAACATACAACACACATATATATACATAATACAATATTACAATCTTACAAATATTACATATAATACAAATATTACAAATTTTACATCTTATTCTTGTTGTTCCATGCACTTACAGCTTTTCATAATGACTAGCAATACATCCTTGCTTTACTACTCCTTCCTTTATCCATGAAACTAATAAAAAAAATAAAGCAATCATTTTCTTCTTTCCTTGTCTCCTTTCATTATTCTTCCTCATTTTACACACAAATTATGACCATAATTGTTTTATTTTCTTTATTCTTTTTCTATATTTTCCAATTTGTCTTCAAAAAGTTGTCCACTATTTCCCACTCTTTACATTCCTTATCTTTATTTTTTATCATCATAGTCAATCTGTCCATTTCTTTTAGATCCAACACTTTTTGTATCCATTCCTCCATATCTGGTATATTCTTGTGTTTCCAATTTTTTGCCAACAGGATTCTAGCTGCTGTTATTAAATTAAGAATAATTCTCCAGTATTTTTTCTCATTCTCATTTCCCATAAAGGAAGTCATATTTAAAAGGTACATTTCAGGAGTCATAGGATATTTTATTTTGAATATTTTTTTGTATATTCTCGTGGATTCCTTTCCAAAAACATTTAATTTTTGGGCAGCCCCACCACATATGATAATACGAACCTTTTTCATTTTGACATTTCCAGCATCTATTTTCACTCGTCTTATATATTCTGGCAATTTTGACAGGGGTAAAATACCACCTGTTATAAACTTTCAAATAGTTGTCTTTTAAATCCTGTGCCACCGTAAATTTTGCAGTTCTTTTCCACGAGTTTTCCCAATTATCCATTGATATTGTATGGCCCAGTTCCTGGGCCCATTTAGTCATATTCTCAGTCACATTTTCACTTTCTAATTCATATACCATTAATACTTTATACAATCTAGCAATTTTTCCTTTGTCTTCTCTCCAAATTATTTTATCAATCTCGTTCTCCCTTTTCTCAAAGCCCTCTGTTATATTATCTTGTTTGAATTTGTCTTTTATTTGCATATACCCAAACCATTGTATTTCTTTTCCTTCCGCCTCTATTTCCTCTTTAGATTTTATATCCATTTCTCCTTTTTCATTTGTTTTTAACAGATCTTTATATTTTAATCATTCTCTATTTTTCTCCCACCTACCAAAAAAGGCCTCCTGAGTGGAGACCCACAGTGGAATCTTACGATCGTATCTTTTTCTAATTATATTCCATATTCTTAACAACGGTTTACGAATCTCATGCTGCACAAAATCTATGTTAACTTGTTGTTTTTGGTACCATAAATAAGTGTGGTACCCAAATCTTGTATTAACAGACTCTATATTTAATATCTTAGGATTATCTATTTTGATCCAATCTTGTATCCACAAAAGCCCACATGCCCAAAAATACACTTTGAGATCTGGTAACGCACAACCACCTTTATCATTTCCTTTTTTTAATATTTGATACTTAATCCTAGCTTTCTTTTCTTTCCACAGGAATTTTTTAATTTCTTTGTTCCATTCTACAAACACTTTATCTTTCATTATTATAGGTAGATTTTGGTACAAAAATATTATTCTCAGTAATATGTTCATTTTGAAGGTTGCAACCCTTCCCAATAAAGAAATTTCCTTGTTATTCCAAATCTGTAAATCTTTTTTAATTTGAGTCCAGGCTCTTTTGTAATTATTTTCGAACAATTCAATGTTTTTATTCGTTAACCATATTCCCAGGTATCTTACTTTTCTTACAACCTTAATTCCAGCTTTCTTGGATAGTTCTGTTTCTCTTTCTTTTTTCATATTTTTTGTGATCATTAGTGTCTTTTCTTTATTAGAGTGGCACTATTACTTCCCTGGATCTAGACACTATACTTCTATACTTGATGCTGCCTAAAATCGCATTGGCCTTGTTAGCTGCCACATCACACTGTTAACTCATGTTCAACTTGTGGTCTACTTGGACTCCTAGATCCCTTTCACACGTAGTTTCATTCAGCCAGGTGTCCCCCATCCTATATCTGTGCTTTTCATTTTTCCGCCCTAAGTTCCCCCCCCCCATCCTATGCTTTTGTTCTATATCTGAGCAAATTAGTATAGTAATATCCTCATCTTACAGTACATAATAGGTGGAGAATATAAATTCCACCAGTGTCATAGGAATTGGTATGATGGTTGTTGTTTTTTTATAACTGAGAACTGCCTTTTAAAATAAAATATAAAATAATAATAATAATAAAAAATAAAAGCTTTATTTTTATATCGCCTTTCTGCAATGATCAAAGCGGTTCACAACACCATCAGATACAAATTATACAATACAAATATATAATACATCAAATGCAAAGTACATGAAAACCATAAATACATATAATTAAGAAACAGCCTTAAAATCACATATAAGAACATTAATAACATCTGTCAGTCATAAAAAACATCTTTCAACAGGCAATTTATTTTATTATTATTTTTTTAAATTAAATGGCTATATGTCTCACAAAACTACAATTTGTCCCAGAATTCCCTAGCACTGAGCCAAGGCAGTTAACGTGGTCTCAAACTGGATTATTTCTGCAGTGTGTTTTGGATCTAAATTATTTTATTTTATTTTATTATTATTTATTTATTTATTTATCTTCTCAGGTGCCTATACATTGCATCAGTGTTTATCCTAGGGATAGCTGGAAACTCTTTGTTGTTGTGTGCCATCAAGTCGTTTCCAACTCATGGAGATCCTAAGGCAAACCTATTATGGGGTTTTCTTGGTAAGTTTTTTCAGAGAGGCTTTGCCATTGCCATCATATAAGGCTGAGAGAATGTGACTTGCCCAAGGCCACCCAGTGGTTTTCCATGGCCGAATGAGGATTTGAACGCTGGTCTCGTGAGTCACTGATCAACACTCAAACCACTATGCCACTCTGGGTCCCAAGCTGGAAACTCTGCAATGAGTAAATTTTGCACAAGTCTTCCCTCTGGGTACTGAAGTGGTGATTCATCCACCTAGAATATTCTAGGTAAACCAGCATTGCTTTGGATAAAATAAAGCAGGGGCAGGGAACCTTTCTTTCTCTCTTTTTTTAATCACTTACATCTAGCCTTCACCACAAAATGGGACTCAAGACAGCTGACATGAAAACAGATACAGAAACAGATACAAAGGCATAAATAAAATACACAAAAAATACTGTTAAAATTAAACTACCTGCAGAATTTAAACCATTTAAAACATTTTTTTAAAAAGACGAAATTCAACAGAAAAGCACACTGTTAAAAGCTGTTGCTAAAAGCCAGTCAGAATAGAAAAGTTATCACTTGCAGTGGAAAGACAGCAGAGCGAAAGCCATACCAGACTCCCTAAGGAGGGAGTTCCAAAGCCTGGGACCAGCCACCAAGAAGGTCTTCTCTCATTTTTCCATCTTTTACAAAGATGTCTTTGTAAAGGTACTGGAACCAAGGAAAGAACTTTCCCCAAAGATTCTATGACTCAGGAAGATGCATTTAAGAAGATATGGTCCTCCAGATAACTTGTGGCCTTCAAACATTGAACTACAACTCCCTTTTCCATCATAATTGATTATGCTAGAGAGGCTAATGGGAGCAGCAATCTCAAAAACACCTGCAATCCAATAGGCTGGCCATCCTGGGAAGAAGTCTGCTTTCCAGTCTTATGTGACTTTTACTGAAAATACGCATCCATGGTAATAAATGAATGTACAAAGTTGCTTTTAACAACGCAAGGTGTTATCCAGAATCCCCTTATTTTGTTGTAGGCATGAAGAATTTAGCTAGATCTTGGTGACATTACAGTGAAGAGAAGTATTTATGGCTGGTAGCCACTGCTAGCATTATAGCTTCGATTTTTTTCCGCTATAACCAGTGGCACTTCAGTCACCTTGTCATTAAACACAGACGTCTGGCAGGGAAATAAAAGCTAATGCAAAGGTAACTTGCACCTTACTTCTCTCACCATCTCAGCAGGCATAGAAAGTCCTTAGGAACACTATTCAAGTTTTAATTAGGGAACTCAAGCAAAAATTTAATTGGGCTTATTTGAAATACAGCTTAGCACAGTCTGTTGCCTTTGGCTTTTCCATCCCCAACATTTTCTCTGACTGCTACTTTCTCTGCTCTGTGAATGTACATTTACCTTTCCTACCCTGTGTAGTCCTTGGCTTGTTATTGTGGGATCACTAACGAAGACAGATATGTTCATACTCAATTTACTGAAGAGTGCCACATGATTGTTGGCTTGGTTTTTCTGGTTCATTTAGTGTAATAAGATTCCAACTTCCTTGCAACTAAGAAGTGGATATTTTGAAATGACCGACATAAAGAAAACATAGGGGATTCCATAAATACTGAATCAGTCTTTGTTTGCTTTGTTTTGAATAAAGGAGAGGATGGTATGGTGGTTTGAAAGGTCGGTCAAAGCACTTCTCACCCTTTGTGCAAATGTGCTTCATGGTTCTCCATTTTCAGGGGAGGGTAATGGAGGAGAGAAGATCTAATGCTCCAGTTGCTGAGGTTCATTTGCTTTCCTTGGCAAGAGTAGGCTGGGCGCAGCCTGCTCATGTGGGAAGCTGTAAAATGAGGCTGGGTGAAACCAATGGCCCTCAATAGACATTGGCAGCCACTGCTACAAGTCAAGTATTGCCCCCCTTCAGTGCTGAACGGATGTGAATAATCCCCCTCCACCAAAAAATTCTCAAAATATTTTTGCTGCTTGTACACTTATCAAATATCATATGCCCAAACCCAGAGGTTTGTATAGGATGCTTTCCAGAAAGAGAGGAATGTCAAAAGCAAGCCCAAATCCACCTCTCCCAAGTAGACCAAATGTTCAACCTTTTTGCACGGCATTCCTAAATCCTACCTCCTCCCTCCTAAAAAAAAAAAAAAGTGAAAGACAAGATTCTTGGTAAAACCACAACTCTCCCCCTCTTCCATATGTGTACTTGTTATATATGTATGGCCAAATTTGAGAGCCGTGTGAAACTCAGTAGTTGTGATTCTGGCAGTTAAAAAACCAACAGCTGGAGGGGAGGCCTTGGGGCCAAATTAAATATTCTCCAAAATGCTATACCATGTGAACTAGAGAAATCTCTTTTTCCTTTCATGCGATCTAAAAAAGGTGGAATGGGAAGGTATGGTGGGGAAACACAGTTCACTGACCATTTTGCACCACTGTGAATGAACTATAGATGGCAACTGAAGCGTTTTGGAGACAGTGAATGAGGATATACAGCTATGACTGTGAAGTTTTCAACAGTCGGAACAGCTGTCTTTCCAGAATCATTTCACACTGACATGGTTTCAGCAGTTTTAGAAAGTCTTTTAATTTAAAAAGCCCTTTAGGATGTGCAGGTAAAGCGCATATACCACTTAACTGGCTATCTTTTTTTATTTCTGCTGGGACTACATTGTACAGTACAAATACTCTTTCTGGGGATTTAGAGATCAGACAGCACCAGTTGGTAAATATGGTTCTCTGTGCAAGACTAAAATCCAATTGACCATGTTAAACCCTGGTCTCCCTCAGTCTCCAAAGTTTGCAGTAAGGGGATCCTAGCTCTCTAATGTTTTTTTACTCTCTCCAGGAGCCTGTGATGTATGGAAATTTGGGGCTCAAATTCTTTCAGTACCAGCAGGCGGTAAAGAAGCTAAGGAAAAATGAAGGGAGAAATCTGCAGATGAAAGTCTGCGGCTCTGTTTTCCTTTCCAAAGTGCTGCTATGTTCCCATAAGCTTGTGGCTTCCTGCATCCTGCTGCAGTATTAAAAAAGATCCTTTCTATGATATCTTAAGAGGCAACTGTCCAGTACTAACAGGAGGCCTTTTGTTCTCTTCATTTCTAAGTGGACTTTAACCCAGTTACTACAGAGTGAGTCACTGTATAAACAAATAAAACAAAAGCTCTTCTGTTTTGTCCACCCGGACAGGTCAGGGACATGTTAGACTCTGCTCTGCTCTGACCTTCTTTGCCACCTGCAAGCAGTAACCAAGGATGGCATTACTAAACAAGAAACATGCTTAATTGCTGCTCTTTTGTCAAAATGAAAGGCCAAAAATCCCACGCAAATTTATCCCTTTTAATCACATAATTGTTGATATTCCAATAGAGTTAAGATTTTATTAACTCAAGTAATGCAGGCTGAAATTACTCAAAAAAAGAAAGAAAGAAAGAAAGAAAGAAAGAAAGAAAGAAAGATGCACGATTCTAAGAAACTGTTAAAAAAACTCATCTACAGTTCCTATGATGGGAGAGATCTGACAGCAAATATAGCTATAGGCCTGTCACACAGATAACAGGATAAAAGTGAACCCAGCATTAGAAAACCTAGCAATTTGGGTAGGGAAAAAATGATTGGCTCACAATGCATGGAGGTTTGAAAGACTGGCTTGGAAATGAACCTTTTGGCTTCAAGTATAAGAAAGGGAAAACAAAAGGGGTGCTTTAATAAGCATCTTAAGAATACCAAATGTCCCCTCTCTTCATTCTAATTGATAAAAGCTGCCAGTCTTCAAAGGCTGATTTGCTCTGCATACTTATCTGGGAGTAAGAGCTGGAATAGACCGGCAAGAGGCGTCAGCTTGAAGTTATCCCGCTGAAGACGGATTGGGGCCATGGCAAACACATGCCATGGCCCCAATCTGCCTTGAACCTGGCCCAAATAGAAGCAGAAAAGATCCACTCCTATTTGGGCTGGGAAAAAGCCACTACAGCCCCAGGGCAACTTCAAGATGCTCCAGCGGCATGCAGCATGTAAACACTCAGCTGCCAGAGCAACTTGAAGCCATCCATGTCTGGCCAGCCGGCCCACTTCACAGTGGCTTGGGAACGTGTGGTATGTAAACGCTACACTCTCACGATGTCTGGAAATCATCTTTAATGGACCATCTGTTCCAGCCCTAAGCCTCACTGAACAAAGCAAACCTGGATAGGGTTGGGCTGTAAGGATCTAACAATGACTAACCAGAGTACATTTATTACATTGCGTATAAGATTAAAACCTTTACTTACCTACTAAATGAAGTCTAACGGACTACAAATCTTAAATAGTAAACCGAGGCCCTCTTCAGCCCGGCCTTAAAGGCCAGGTTGGGGCAAGGTCAGGGCTTAGCGTCCATATGACGCACGTCCTAGCTCAAGCCCCAGGATGGCATGATTCCACGCACTGCACCACGTTATGATATTCCTCTGGCGCTGCGTCCACATGATGCAAACTGAAGGAGCATCATAAAGCCATGGCACTGAGGCTATCACACCCTTTCCAGGCTGCAAAAAGGAGCCACTTTTTGTGGCTTTTTTTCGTGCCCTGGAAAGGCCAGATTGGGGCCATGGTGTGCGGTTGCCTCCATCCCAATTTGGCTGCAAAAAGGGCAGCTGGAGGCTGCCCCTTCAGGGCTATTTGCACAACCCCTGAGTATGTCTAGGCAAGTTCCCTTTCAACCTGGGCCTAGGACATATTACTAATCAGCTTGTGCCCAGTCCTGTGACCACTCATTCTTCAGGTAGGAATATAAGCATATGAGGAAGACACTGGAACATGTCTTCCTTGACACATCTCTTTTGGATGATTTGTGGGAAGGGCAAGTGGGTTTATGGCACAATGACATCTATATGACATAATGTACCAATAATCCCAAACAATAAATATGCTGATAAAGATCCCCATCCTTAGCTGCAACTGCCCTGCTGTCATCTCTGCTGCTAGCTCATGCTTCTCCTTGGGCTCTCTTGGCTCAGGTCAAGGCAGCAGAGAAGTATGAATGGTAGGTGGTGGCGGTGAGCATCCACCGATTTTGGTATTGAAGTGGAGCCTGGAAACAAACCACAGCGAATATCATGGGCCCACTGTATTTTGTAACTGTTTAGATAGGACAGAGCAAAAGTAAAGTATCAAAGGAGTAAGGAAATATATCATTTCTCATTATTATTGCATCCTAACACTAAATTATTATTATTATTATTATTATTATTATTATTATTATTATTTACTTTGTCAGTGTAAACAGTGAATAGGGAGGGGAATAAAAACTGGGGGGAGGGGAGGAAGACACATTAAGTTGTGAAATTACTTTCAATTTACTACTATTAGACTTTAGTTCTAAACACATTTAATAGGAACTAAGACCAGGAACCACACATAGGCCTCATTCACACTGGTGGCATTGCTCTGGAACAAACTGGTCAAATTCGGGGGGGCTCCCTCCTGAATCTCTCCGGAAGCAAGTGCTGACTACCAATCAGGGGCATTTTAACACGAATGCCCTCTTGGAGAATTCGGGTTTAAGGTGAAGGTGCCTGGCTGTCAATCAACGTTAGTTCCGCGATGGTCATAGGTGACGTTTCCAGCACTGATAGGGGCATCAGAAGTGTGCCTTCCACCCCTCCCTTTTTTTTAAAGGACCAGGCACCACTTGTCAAATTTAAAAACCTCTGGTGTGTGTGTGTGTGTTGTGGGCATTTGGGTCAGTGTTGTAGATTATGATCTGCCCGTGGCCCCATTTTCAACCCCAAAATGAAAGCTAGTGCCATCTCTGTAGCCTGTATCCTACTCCCTTGGCACCCCAGAATGCCTCATACACAGGTAATAACAACAACAACAACAACAACAACAACAACAACCACAACAATAAAATTAATTCCTCACCTCGGAATGCCAGAAAAGGATGCTTTTTTTTTTTTTTTGGGCTTTCCCTAGGCTACCCCTGAATTCCTTAGAGACAGTAGCAAAAGCTGTATCAATTTGCCAATTTGCCTAATTGGAAAGAGAAGCATTACATTCGATTTCTAACATTCATTCGCTTTGCAGCAGTCATTCCAAAGGAAAAAAATAGGCTACCCCTGAAGCCAGTAGCAAAAGCTGTATCAATTTGCCAAGTTGCAACACTACATTCAAATTCTAAGGGGCCATTCATTCTCATTGCCATTCATTCTCATTGCAGAAGTCATTCCAAACGAAAAAATATGTGCATTTTTTGCCAAAAATAATAATAAAAAAAGAAAAAGGTCTCTGCTGGATAGCAGAGGCTTCCCTTGCTGTAGTGCCCTGACTTGCCCTGAATTGACCCTTGCTCCTGCTCACGATCTATCTATATATATCTTTATATCTTTACCTACAAACATGCACATTTTTTGCCAAAAATAATTTTAAAAAATCAAAATCAAAGGGAAATGGTCCCTGATGGATAGCAGAAGCTTGGCCTCTTCTGCCCCCCCGACCTGCCCTGAATTGACCCCATCAGTCACCCCCTTTTTGCCTCCTGTCACCCTTTGCCTCCAGATTCCCCTTTTTTCTTCAGCTCTTTCCTCCTCCTCCTCCTCCTTCTCCCCCTCCCCTCCGATGAAGGGAGGGAATGCTCTGACCTCTGACCTCCCTCAGACCTTAATCCCTCCCAGAATTTGCCCCAATCATGATCGAGGGCAAGTTCATATTTCGCGGAACCCGGGTCTTTTGAGAAAAGACGGATTTTAGCCCGATTCTGGATACCCCGGGGTAAGGGGCATTTCCTTGTGCAAGCCTCAACATGGATTGTGACAGAATCGGGCCCAATATGAACTTCACGTGGAAGAATCGATTTCAAAACCGGTGTAAAAGGTAATGTGAATGGCCCCATAGTAAGAGCATGTGTCATACACCCTTGGGGACTACATTATGTTGCAATGAATACTGGTGAACATGTTTGTATGCTTCATTCTCTCTGCTATAAAATATTTTCTGTCAGTAAAAAAGTAGCATACGATGGAGAAGCCTAAGTTACATCAGAAATGCAAGTTCTGAAAGGCATGAAATTCAACTGCTTAAATCTGGCACACATTCTAAATTAGAGTCCCTGCAAAGGCACTGCAATATGTAATATTTCTGAACCCACAGACCGACTAGCCTTACGTTTTCATGGAAGAGATATTAAAATGTGGGCAGAATATTCTCAGCTGAAAATTTCTGACTTTGTCAATTAAACCTTTGATAATTGATAATTTGATAATTTTACAAAGATAGGTAGAACATTATCTGTTCACAAGTGATGAGTAAACTGTGCATTATATGTGAATGTATGTATTATTATCTCACCACACTATGATCAGGTTTCACAGGATAAAATCATGATCATTCCTGCCTTCCTGAAAATCAAGTTCAGGAGAAGCTATTGATAACCAAAAAGTCATGGGGGTAGATGGTCACTTAACACGTTGATATTTATCTGTTCTAAATCTCCCCCTCTTTAAGCATCATCTGACAGTCAAATCTTGCTTTTAACACATGATGCAGTCCTAGGACTCTAACCAATATGTCTTCATTCTCCCTTGTCATTCACTTTTTCCTGACCACTAATTACACTCCACATCATAGCATTTTAATCTCCTTTAAATTCTATGGTTCCATCCTATAGGACCTGGGATTTGTAGTTTTGTGAGGTACTTAAAATTCACTGCCAGAAAACTCTAATGCTATAGTGAAAGAATTCCCACTAGAGAATTCTAAATATCTCACCACACTACGAGAAAGTTTCACAGGATAAAGTCATGGTCATTCAAGTGGAACCAAGCTGCTACAATTTGGATAGGGTGGACACACCCCTCCTTTAAAAGATATACATAAACCATTACGGATCTAATATAGGGTTATCTGATCTCAGGGTCTAACTAGACTTCTCCAGTTCTGAGAGCCAGAGGGAGGAATCTCAGAGTGAAAGAACTGTCTAGAAAGGTCTGTGCTTTCTCTCTATCATTTATTATACTAATTTTTTTATGTCATGTCTTTTGGAATTGAGGTTGATGCATAACATATCTTGCTTAATGACACCATGAGAGGCTCCCCCTTGTTAATCTCAATGTTGTAACCAAAGCTGGCATCCTAGGTCTTATGTTTTGGCCTTGATATCTCAGGGCCCGGGATAGTCTTGATATGGCAACCCTAATCTAATATGCACATTTGCACTTAATGTGTACTGTAATTGGTCTGATTGAACTGGTGCCTTCTAGGTTCAAGGCTATCCTATGCACACTTAGGTTTGAACTACACAGGTGTCTTCACAGAGGATGTGAAAAGTAACCCTCTCATGGTATCTGTGCAGCACTGCAATGGAGAGTCAATTCCTCTGAGATTCTGAAGGAAGGGCTAGTTGAGTGAGGTGGGAGTGTGGATGAGTGACTTGGTTTCTTGCTGCCGGTTCTTCACACACACACACCAGCTGAAACAGAGGCCTTCCAGGGCCATTGGCCCCATAACCTTAGAGGCACAAATTCCCAAAACGTAGGCTTGTGAAATGCTTTGGGAGGCCGGCATGGGAAGATGCTGAAGTCAAGCTGAGGTGCTGAATTGGGCTTGGGATGGAGCTGCAGTACACCTGCTGTGTTTTCTCTACTCTCGGACTTGATAAATCTCCTCCTCCTCCTCCTTTTTTAAAAACCTGACCCTCATCCCTGCTTTCCACAGCAAAGAACATACATAAGGAGGCCCTTTCATCTTGGCCTCTCCCCTGCTGATAAATGTGATGCAGTGTTCCCATGTAGGCAGAGGCAACAGTATGTCGGCCGTGTAATTAGGAGCCAGATAATGAATGCTTAGAGGCTATTCACTCAGCGCTCCCATCTCCCTGCCGACCAAGGCTGTTTTTCAGCAGTGAAGCCAAGTGGAAGAAAGGGTGGCACAAATCCTATTGGCCCTCAGCTTAATTGTGTTGGAAAGCAGGGCCTCATACTGTGGGGAGAGGGGGCATGAAGGCTGGGAGGGGGGTGATGGACAAATGAGTCTCCTTTAATACTGTAGGGCCAAACTTTCAGTTGTTTTTTTTTTTAAATGTGTTTGACCTTGTGGCCGTAGAACCTCTAAACATGCACATCGCTGTGTGCATTTTTTGTTTCAGATCATTAGGGAAAGCCATCATAATAAGCACAAGGCTCTGCCTTCTCAGTAACCCAGGGGCAAAGATGCTGCTGCTTAGTAGCCTTTGAAATGTGGGAAACAAGCCAGAGATACAATGGTGTTATTCTTTTTATGGGGCTTTACAGTTACACCTCCATTCATTGTCCAATTAATAGTTGTAAAAGAGGCACTCCCTTTCTCCAGCCGTCTGCACTCTCACAAGGAAAATAATAATCCATTGCTGTAAATGCTGTTACTCAGTCTTGGCCAGATATCTGATAGAAATAAAATATAGCTCTAAAGGAAGCTGCAAGTTTGTTTGTTGAACCTAGTAGAATCTACTACTAGTCTTGTCAGCTCCTACAGTTTCCAAGATGTTTTCTAACAGGTTCATTTTAATATAGATTTGTGAGGTTGGTGGGTGGGTGGGGGGGGAATCACACCTGAGCAGGCAATGAATCTAAAGCACTCTTCTTACATGTGCGTAATTATGAGTTGAATACTCCATCCAAGCAGTTTTTTCCCTAACAAGGTTGAGCAAGTGGTTTGGAATATGAACATCATTTGTGAAATGGTCCCATTTCTTACAATATAAAACCCAAGGTGTAGTGGGAGGGCAAGACCTGGTCATAAAACACTCTGTGACATCAGACAAAGTGCTCTAGATGGAAGACACCAACTGAAGCATTTGAGAGAGTTACCTTTTTCCTGTCTAGAACCCTTCTTTCCAGAATTAATCTCAAATAAAAATTCTGACCATATAATGATATATGAAAATGACAGTGATGTTTCTTCTCTATAGATCAGCCCTTCTAGCCTATTTAAATCCCACTACTATTTATATGTTAATAATATGCTATCATAGATCCCACGTTTTGAGGGGTACAAGGAATAAAAACAAAATCATAAAAAAAAGTTAGCCAAAGGAGCAAACACTTCAGCTAGTATTGATTAAAATCCTCTAACGAGCAAGTCAAGATCCCAGACCTGAGGGACCTGAGAGAATTAATCTTTATTGGGGGTTTTAAAACAACAGCTGAGGAAGACTCTTGGTATGATGCCTTTGGTATGATGTCTCTGTAAAAAAATAACGTTTCATGTCCTTTGGCTTCTCTGCTTGTGTGCTCTTTTGAATGTTATTGGAGACAATGTTCTTGGATAAGACCTCAGAGCTTGCCATCTTTTGCTGGATCAGAGATGCAACTATTCCCACAGCAGTCTAGTCAAAGAGATTCAACCCAGTGGGAAAGAAGAAATGCCAGAGTTCTAGTTCTGGCTCTCAGCTCTTTGGGTAAATTATTCTCAGTTCTTCATAGAATAATTCTGTGCAAAAAATCAACTGATTGTAACTGAGTTGGTAAGGTGCCTTTAAGATGTGGTAATACACTTATGGAGTGTGATTTCATTTCATCATACTGAACAAACTACTTGCTGTTTTACAGTTGTTCTTCATTTTGAGAACATGGAATACTTCCTCAAGCAGTAATATCTTGACTCCTAGAGATATGTGCCAATTTAAACACATGAGAAAAACTAGAGAGCTTGGCAAAATTGCCTTGATATATTGATGTAGATACAATTTTTAATTTGATTAGCTTAGGCTTGTAGACCCTGAAATGGATCAAGAAATAAGTGTATACGTTCCTGTGGTGTCATAAATGATGCAAATAAAGTTCTCTCCCTACATATCTATCCCATAGAAGCTATTCCCTATGCCAAGGTTATTTTATTTTTTTATTTATTTTATTGATAAATAAATTGGACCCAATGTGGATCACAAAAAATGCTTAACAACATTTATTTATTGTATTTATACCCGACTCTTCAGAAATGCTCTCAGAGTGGTTTACAAATTGAGATTTAGACTGTTCCCTGGCCTCAGGCTTACAGTCTAAAGACACGGAAAGGGGATGGCAATGGGGATTATGTCCACTAGAGGCTGGTTCTTTCCCTCCAAGGCCAGAGTGATGGCCGTCGGAAAGGAGAGAGGGCCATTCTTCTGCCTCTGGGCTAGGCATGGTAGGGCTGGGACTACCCCTTCTCTTCCTCGAAGGCCAGAGCAATGGCAGCTGGAATGCAGGGAGGGCCTTTATTCTGCCTTGGGACCATGCCAACAACTATTAGGTCAGAATGCCCAGGGAAGCCATTGGAATCCATAAATGCCTGGACAACTTCAACAGGAAAGAAGAAACCCTTAAAGTAAACAAAGTTTGGTTACCAATTCTGAAAAACACCAAAATCAAGACCCAGCAAGTAAAAACCACCAAGAGTCAGGGGGCTTCCCAGCAAACAATGGATCAACAATTAAATAGACACCCTGAGGCCTTGCCATTCAACAACAGAATAATACACAGATTAACATGTAAATCGCTTCCTCTCAACCAATACTATATATACCCCACTATCTTCCATGCCAGCATTCTCTGAAGATGCCAGCCATAGCTCCTGGAGAAACATCAGGAATAAACTCTTCTAGAACATGGCCTCATAGCCCAAAAAAACCCACAAAAAACTATACTTAGCAGTTATTATTTCTCCTGCCTCTGACACAACACTATAAAATTCCCATTAGATTACAAAGGAGTCCATAAGAGGAGAAGGGGATGCTAAGCCTCTGAAAAAGTGTTGCTACTGTGTGTTCCCCAGTCATTTCACTATCATTCACAAATGTAGGGAGATACAACTTTATCACCAGTCTCAGAGCAGATGGCAGCCTTAGAGAGGGCACTATCAATACTGATTATGACCTCCCACCCTCACTGCCTCACTGCCTAGGAAACACATAAGCACACAGGGTATGGGTTATTGCTATATTGAGATTCTTGACTGCTGGCTGCTTTTGAGGAATGATTGATATGGTACCAAAAAACTGATGCTGCCATAAGCAATGTTTTGGAGGAGTCAAGGGCCTAGCTATTTGCATGCAAGATGATGCATCTGACAGTGGATATATAGGACTTTAACAGCAGGAGGTCAGGTTGGGAAGCCTATACATATTTCAAAGCAGCTCCTTCTGTTATGAAGATTTGATTCGCAGAGGCATCTGTTCAAATCATCCATACAAATTTGAGCATGAGTGTTCCAGCTGTAGTGGCCCTCATTCCTTTTGGAACTGCAAATAAATAAATAAAATAAAATAAAATAAAATAAAATAAAATAGATGTCTAGTTGGGACCAGCACTTAGGGTGTACATGGGGCAAGGGGCTTGATGGACACTTCCTAAATATGCCACATCCGCTTTGGTTAGACATGCTAGCTTCATGGTGCATGTCTTCCAGGAAGTGCATGATGTGTGTCTTCCAAGCTAGTAAAATGTGGGCTAAGCAATGAAACTATTAGGTGGATTTGTAATTGGTTGACAGGCTGAACCCAAAGGGTTCTCAGCAATGGCTCTTCTTCATTCTGGAAAGAAGTGACCAGTGGAGTGCCACACGATTCTGTCCAGGGCACAGTGCTATTCAACATTTTTATCAGTGACTTGGATGAAAGAATAGAGGGCATGCTCATCAAATTTGCAGATGACACCAAATCAGGAGGGGTAGCTAACACCCCAGAGGACAGAATCAAAATTCAAAATGACCTAGATTAGAAAGCTGGGTCCAAATGAACAAAATGAATTTTAACACAGAGAAATGTAAGGTACTGCACTTAGGCAGAAAAAAAATTAAATGCATAGATATAGGGTGGGGGACACCTGGTTTAACAAGACTACATGTGAAAGGGATCTAGGAGTCCTAGTAGACCACAGCTTGGACATGAGTCAACAGTGTGATGCGGAAGCTAAAAAAAAGCTTCTCATTCTAGGCTGGATCAATAGAAGTATAGTGTCTAGATCAAGGGAGGTAACAGTGCCACTCTATTCTGCTTTGGCCAGTCATCACTTGGAATACTGTGTCCAGTTCTGGGTGCCCCAATTCAAAAAGGATGTTGAGAAGTTGGAGCATGTCCAGAGGAGGGCAAACAAAATGTTGAAGGGTCTGGAAACCATGCCTTATGACATAAGGAGCTGGGTATGTTTAGCCTGGAGAAAAGATGGTTAAGAGATGATATGACAGCCCTGTTTAAGTATTTGAAAGGGTGTCATATTGAGGATGGAGCAAGAGTGTTTCCTGCTGCTCCAAAGACTAGGACTCGGAGCAATGGATTCAAACTAGAGGAAAAGAGATTCCAGCTCTACATACATTAGGAGGAACTACCTAACAGAAAGAGCTGTTTGATAGTGGAACACTCTCCCTCGGAGTGTGGTGGAGTCTCCTTCTTTGGAGGTGTTTAAACAGAGACTAGATGGCCATCTGTCGAGGTGCTTTGATTGTGGGTTCCTGCATGGCAAAAGGTTGGACTGGGTGACCCTTGTGGTCCATTCCAACAATATGATTCTATGATTCTAAGTTTCAGAGGTCCATAATATGTGTGATGTTTTTAAGCCTGGATTTAGCATTCCTTTTCAGATTTCCAACATCATGAGGGAAAAGCGGTAGGTCCTTTTTTAAAAATTTTTTTTCCTGTTTTCAAGTTTGAGAGTTTCTCCATTGGATATTGGCCCAAGAAGACTCCTGGTGAACACAGAGCTACTCAGACTTCTGGAAGCTTGGAGGAGTAAGGTAGTGAGGGGTAGTGTGCTTAATCCTTCACTTGCTGTAGGCACTAGGAAGAGTCACCTTCAGGCAATGAGGAAATTTACCTGGTTCAGGCAGCAGCAGGTTCTTTGGGTTGGTTGGCCTTTACTGGCCAAGGACTGTGCCCTCAGTTTAAGTCATGCAACTTTGGAGGAAGGGATTCCTGTGTTTGCTTTTCATTAGGGCTGGCCAGAGAACAACCCAAGTTCTCCTTGGGGCTCTGGCGTTCACTCAGGTGGTGGAGATCGACTGCATCACCTTCCAAATTTCTTATCACAGAGTTTAAACTAGTTAAATAGTTTAATAGTTCAGTAGTAGTTCAGCTCTTATTCAACCCACTTCCTTGCATTTGATCTCTTTATTCCCACTGTGGGTCAGCAAATGCCAATGATCAATGCAAAAGAAGCAGTCTGATGCAAGAAGCAGCAGTTGAAATGTCTCATTACGCTTTACAAATCAAAAGAGTGCTTCAACCAACTCAGAGTTAAGCATTCACACAGACATGAACTATGAGCGATGCTAATGATGGTTTATTTTTAAGCAGGAAATTTAAACCAAACTCCAACTGAGATCACATATTCTGGTTGAAAACAATCCCTGTTAATATAATAACTGTTATATTATAATATAATATAATAACTCCATAACTGTCATCCTCTGGCCTGCGAGGGAGTTGACCAGGCAGGCCCAGCTCCACTAGGGCTAGCCTGAAGAAGAAGAACCCTCCCTCCAGTCCATCTGCCTTGGTCCAGGCCTCAGAGGGAGAGAAGAATGCTGGACCTGACCCTCTCCTCCCCACCATTGCCTTCTCCTTTTGGGTCGTGTCTTTTTAGATTGTAAGCCTGAGGGCAGGGAAGCATCTATTATCCCCTCTGTTGTAAACTGCCTGGATTCCCAGTGATTGGGCGGCATATAAATAAATTCTATTATTATTATTATTATTATTATTATTATTATTATTATTATTATTATTATTGTGGTTATACAATGTAACACTTATCAACGGCTACAAAAGGTAGGCGAAGGCAAAAAATTTGTGCATGTGATCACAGAGACTGACTACAAGCATCTGGCCTATTCCTTTTGCCACAGCTGAAAACCTGGAAGAAGCAAGACTCCAGTAGATATTCTAATGCTAGCTAAAAAGATACTGTGTTTCCTCTTAGGCAGATCAGATAAACTAAAATGTGGACAGCCTGTGAGAAAGCAGTCCTGCTCTTCTGAGTGTACATTTTATGAGTGTGTGTTGCGCAGGGCAGGGGGTCAGTTATTTCTGATGTGGATGTGTCTTTAAAATCCAGATAGAATATATGGATGCACTTCATAGGGATATGTCTGCCAGAACATTAATAAGGAAAGGGCAGGAATGTAATCTTACATAATTCATTGCTGCTGAGAAAGGAGAGAGGTTGAAGGGAAAAAACAGTTCATAAAGATGCCAGTGATCTCTAAGCAGAAACAGCTGCTGAAGTCTTTTAAAAAAGGAGAGAGGTCAAGCCTTTAGCAAGTCCCAGCAACAGGAAAACCTGCAGTTGATCATTTCTACCTTCATCTGTGCTATGAGCTGTGACCCCCTGGGATCAATATGGATGCTTATGCAATAATTTACAGAATACACTGAACCTTGTCTTTTAAGTGGGTTGCAGGAACAAGACTGAGGATCTTCCCGTTAGGAAAGACTATTGGTGTGTCCAAAGGTAGCTGGGGGAAAAATAGATGGGAAATATGCTGGAAAGGCCCATCAGATCACTCAGATTAGCCTAGAATGCCCTTTCGAGTGTTTCATCCCATTTTAGATGCTTTAGATGATAGCTTTCCTTATGACATCTGCATGGCAGTTACAAAATGATAATTTCCCCTGGAAAACTGCATTGTTTTTAAGGATCTCAGTTTGTTTTTTCTGTGACAAACTCTCCTTCTGACATAACATGCTCTGCATAACATCTATGGCTATCTCTAAACATCAGTCTTCCAAACAATCCTCACTTCTCCCAGCTACAGTATATACTTGACTAAAAGTTGACCTCGTGTATAAGTCAAGGGCAGGTTTTGGGATCAAAATTATGGATTTTGAAATGGCCTATGGATAAGTCGAGGATAAAACTTAAAGGCATGTAACAAATGATGTAAAGGATGAAGGAAAGGAGAACGATGCCAAAGAACTTAGAAAATCCCAGCAGGCATAACTGTGGTCAGACTAAAGGCTGGATGGGTGAGAGAATAGAGGGGGTACAGTGCTTCCAGGACAGATGACACTCTTGCCTTTCACCAGGGAATGGTTCCTTTTACAAAATAAGAGTTAAAGAACAGTACCAATATTGACCAAGAAGCCCTAGAGGGGTATACGACTGGTACTGACAGCGATTCTGTTGATGCCCTGGCTAACATCTGGGATACTAATCTTTCCAGGGCTATACACAGTGTCGCTCCCAAGTGTCCTTTCCGGCCTGCTTCCAATAAACAACCTTGGTACACGGAAGACCTCAGGGAAAGGAAGCGGGCTGTGCAACGACTAGAGCGTAACTGGCGAAGACATCAGCGCTTATCTGACAGGACACTCCTTCGCTCTCATTTGAAAGCCTATGGAGTGGCAACAGGTGCAGCAAAGAATTCGTTCTATGCTGCACGTATTGCGTCCGCAGAGTCGCGTCCAGTAGAGCTGTTCAGGGTTGTGAGGGAGGTAACCCAGCTCCCTCCCTCCCTGAGCCCTATTCTGGTACCATCTAAAGCCTGCTGTGACAATTTTAACAACTTCTTTGCGGATAAAATCTCTCAGATTAGGGCTGAT
>NC_056522.1:312869212-312907263 GCF_019175285.1 Sceloporus undulatus | reverse complement strand
TACTAATCTTTCCAGGGCTATACACAGTGTCGCTCCCAAGTGTCCTTTCCGGCCTGCTTCCAATAAACAACCTTGGTACACGGAAGACCTCAGGGAAAGGAAGCGGGCTGTGCAACGACTAGAGCGTAACTGGCGAAGACATCAGCGCTTATCTGACAGGACACTCCTTCGCTCTCATTTGAAAGCCTATGGAGTGGCAATAGGTGCAGCAAAGAATTCGTTCTATGCTGCATGTATTGTGTCCGCAGAGTCGCGTCCAGCAGAGCTGTTCAGGGTTGTGAGGGAGCTAACCCAGCTCCCTCCCTCCCTGAGCCCTATTCTGGTACCATCTAAAGCCTGCTGTGACAATTTTAACAACTTCTTTGCGGATAAAATCTCTCAGATTAGGGCTGATCTTGACGCCAGTATTTATGCAGACCCTGGAAGAGAGGCGTCTGAAGCGTCCGTGGCCCCAGTTATACTGGATCACTTTGTGTTTGTTAGTACCGATGAAGTGGACAAGATCCTTCGAAGCGTTAGGAAGACGACGTGCTCTCTTGATCCCTGTCCCTCATGGTTGGCAGCTCAGGGGGGAGATGTGGTGTTGACTATGTTGCACCGCATCATTAATACATCTCTAAGAGAGGGTCAGTTTCCATCCAAATTGAAAGTAGCAGTGGTTAAACCCTTGCTTAAGAAACCCTCCTTAGACCCCCTGATTCACAACAATTATCGGCCCATCTCGCTGCTACTTTTTTTGGGGAAGGTGATCGAGAGAGCAGTCGCCTTCCAGCTTCAATCGATCTTGGACGACACCGATTTTCTGGACCCATTTCAAACTGGCTTCTGGGCGGGCTATGGAGTTGAGACTGCCATGGTCGCCTTAGTTGATGACCTCCGTCTGAGCATGGACAGGGGAAGCGTGTCCCTGTTAGTGCTCTTGGACATCTCAGCGGCTTTCAATACCATCGACCATGATATCCTTCTGGAACGCCTGGGGGAGTTGGGTATTGGGGGCACTGCTTTGCAGTGGTTCCGGTCCTACCTCTCGGGTAGATTCCAGATGGTGGAGCTGGGGGACTGTCACTCCGATAAGAGGGCCCTTACATCTGGTGTCCCTCAGGGAGCGATTTTGTCCCTTATGCTTTTTAACATCTACATGAAACCGCTGGGAGAGATCATCCGGAGACACGGGGCGTGATGTTATCAGTACACTGATGACACCCAAATAATTTTCTCTGTGTCTCCGACTGATGCAGTAACTAAGGACGGCATCTCTCCTCTAGATGCCTGCTTGGCGTCGGTAATGGGCTGGATGAGGGAGAACAAACTCAGTGTGAATCCAGGGAAAACGGAAGTACTGGTGATAGGTTCCCCAGCCCCGGGTGGTGAGATCTGTCATCCGGTCCTGAACGGGGTCACGCTCCCCTTGAAGGACTCGGTGCGCAGCTTGGGAGTACTCCTTGATTCGTCGCTCCAGCTGACATCGCAGGTGGATGCGACGGTCAGGAGTGCTTGTTATCAGCTTCTGCTGATACGCCAGCTGTGCCCCTACCTGGATCGTGGGAACCTTGAAACTGTTGTACATGCTTTGGTAACCTCTCGGTTGGATTTCTGCAATGCGCTCTACATGGGGCAACCCTTGTACCAAACCCGGAAGCTACAATTGGTGCAGAATATGGCAGCCAGATTGGTCGCTGGTAGTTCCAGGACGGACCACATAACCCCTATTTTAAAAGATCTTCACTGGCTGCCTGTTCGCTTCCGAGCTCAATACAAGGTGTTGGTCTTGACCTATAAAGCCCTAAATGGCTTGGGCCCAGGGTACTTGGAGGACCGCCTCTCCCCATATAATCCGCCCCGTACACTCAGATCATCCGGGACAAATCTGTTAGAGGTCCCCAAATTTCATCTGGCGAGGACCTCACAGAGGGCTTTTACCGTTGTTGCCCCCTCATTGTGGAATAAGCTTCCCATAGAGCTCCGCTCCTCTGCATCACTAGTTTCTTATAAGAAACAATTAAAAACATACTTATTTCAGCTGGCTTTTTCACTTTAGTTAATAGTGTTCTTTCTTTTTGCCCCTTTTTTTCTGTTTTCTTGACCCCAGATTATTGTAAATAGTGTCGCTTATTCAGCCTCTGATGAATGTGATTTGTATAGATTCCTGTTTATATCCCCTTGTAATGTCGTTTTAAATTTTTATACTCTGATGTTTTAATTGTATTTTATCGTTCTTCATTTTTTGTAAGCCGCCTTGATCACACCTGTGGAAAGGCGGGGTAGAAATAAAGATTATTATTATTATTATTATTACTTAAGAGTTTTGGGTCATTTTTTTACTAAAATTTCTAAACTTATACATGAGTATACAGTGCGCCCCTGTTTACGTGGGGGATCCGTTCCGGACTCCTCCACGTAAAGCAAATTCTGCCTATGCTCGAGCCCCATTTCTGGTGCTGTGGTGGTGCAGTGGCACACGCGTGCCATGAGCGTGCGCCCCATTAATCCCTATGAGATGCACCGCCCCTTCCTCTCTGCACGGGGCGCACTGTATACAGTAAGTTCTTCTTCCAAAATGGAGCTGTAATATGTTTTTATATATTACCTCTATCCCATACTTCTTCCAAGAAGCTTAGGCCAACACTTCAGTGGTATAATAACTGAGCAAGATAGGTGGAGACAGGAGACAGAAAAACAGCATGTAGGAAGTTGGTAGACTGCCTTGCCTCAGGCTACATAGTGGGCTTCATATACAAGCAGGAATCTGAACTCGGTTTTCAGGAATGAAACCCAAAGGCTAACTAGCTCACCATATTTTGCTCTGGAGCATTGCTAGAAAAAGATCCTGCAGCAAAGAAGGCATTTTGAATTTGAGCAGCAGCTCCAGAGGCATGCTACTGCACTTTGTCATTGCCATAGCACTGAGTTGTAGTAGTACCTTGGACTGCTTTGAGACCACAAAAGTGGATTTTAGATGCTCCGTAATCCAGACTTTTCCCACTCTTAGTTTAGGGCATATATGAAGGTATAACTGACATTAGAATTTTGCCTGTCTGAGAATAGACACAACCTGCAGCTCATTTTTATAAAGGCAAGGTGGTTTTCTTCTGTTTCTTCATAAGCTACAGCCCAGGTAACAAATCAATTAGTCACTGTAGCAAATTCCTGGAACACAATGGACATTTAGAAAAATTCTCCTTGGTCCATACTTTGGCTGCCACCCTCCTACCTCCAATTTCTGTCAGCTCTCCTCACATTCCTTACATTTATATTTAGAGTTTGGTTCTTTGTGTTGATACTTACAACATAACACCCATATCACTGTGTCCTCTTCCTTCCCTTACTGGGCATCTAAATCTTCTCTAGATCACTAGTACTCTTTCTGTCTTCTTCCCGATTCTCTATGTCTAGTGTAATAACTGAGTGTCCCTGGTTTTACATAACCATATTTTCCACTCAATAACAAATTTGTATTTCTGGTATTCTCACATATTTTGCAACAATGCCTGTATCGTTTGATATAAGTCAATCCATGATCATTACCTAGTATCCCCTCTATTAAGTGTAAGTGTAAATTAAGTGTAAACATGAAAAAAATGACAGACCTTCTGTACCTTTAATAGCTCTGTGAAAGAATGTGTTTCATTAGGGATAACGGAAGGTTGGCAGTTTGAGACCCAAGTGCCGCATGATGGGGTGAGCTCCTGCCACTAGTCCCAGCTTCTGCCAACCTAGCAGTCTGAAGGCATGCAAATGCAAATAGATAAATAGGTACCACTTGGTGGGAAGGTAACAGTGTTCGGTGCAGTCATGCTGCCACATGACCACCAGAGTCATCTTCGGACAACACTGGCTCTTTGGCTTGGTAATGGAGATGAGCACCACCCCCTACAGTCAGTTATGACTAGACATGTTTGTTAAGGAAAAAGCAACATGGGACATACAGTAGTGAAATAAAAGATGTATGTGAGAGTCAGAGTGACTCAGCAGAAGCCAATAGAGAACCACACAGGTGTGAATGGTAAAGCAATTAACAGGTCCAGAGTGCCAAGGACAAGAATTGCAAAGTGGATAATTGGACACACCTGACAATTGTTAAGTGGTCAAGGCTGAGATGATGAAATCGTTAATTGTGGGATGAACAAGGAGAACCAATGGAAATGATGTACCCGCCTACTGGGTGGAAACAGACAACAGTAGGTGGTGCCATGATTTGGCTATAATAAGGACTATACATCCCAATGCATTTTGTGGGTAGTAGTGGATTGTTGTGTGGATTGGAGAGAGAGGAGTTGAGTATTGTTTGGAGCTGTGTATATAGTAGAATAAAGTTGATCTTTTATATAAGACTACTGAGTTGTCTGGTGTCTTGGGTGAAGCTACAAGAACCAGCAGGACCCTGGTGAAGAAGGGTGAAGACTTCTGTGGAGGCAAGAGTGAGAAGGCTTGGAGAGTTTGTCGGGGTCTTCAGCCAGTTCTCTGCAACTCTTGCAAAGATACAACAACTGGCCAAAACTGGTCAGCGTGGTGCACAACCAGGTGGTGAGTTCCAGGCCAGGTGAAGAGCCACAACTCCCATCATCCCTGACAATGTTTACCTTTACCTAATGTGTCATCATCTGGTGAATTGTTTTCTTCCACATATTAAGGTGGCCACTGGCCACCTTAGCATAAAGTGCAACCTCCTAGTGGTACGTACACCTTGTCTCTAGAACCAAGATCTCAGTGTATATGTGCTGGTTGGTTGTGCATGTACAGTGGCATCCTGGGTATAACAAAGGACACGCATCAATTATGATATGAGCCCAACTTCCTCCCAGTTTCACAATTTGTCACAGCAGATTCACATACAAGCAAATCAAAGTCTGGTTGAACCATCTCCTTCTACCATACAACAAAAAAGAAAAAGGAAGGAAATAATCTGGATAAGTTTACAAAGCCTGCTACTGGAACAGACATTTGTGTCTATTGGTTATCAACAATGATACCACCTCTGTTGCTCTCAGAAAAATAAAATTGAATGGAGCTTAAAAGTCTTCCAGCAGCAGATATTCTATATGAGGGGATACAATGTGATTTACTTCCACAACAGCAAACAACTGTGCATTTTAAGCATTAAATTATAATAATCTTAAAATCAAGCACTGACTAATACAACCATTACAGTCCATGATTCCATTCTACTTTATTCTTTTTTTTATCTCAAATAATTTTTGGATCTGCAAGTTTTAGCCTCAAAGTTCAGATGGTATTTTAATCAACCTTTTTAATTTGCTTCTCAATAAAGTTTGAAAACAAAACATTGAAGCATCAACTATCTTTTGGGGTGGGTGGATAATGAGGGCATAACAATGTTTTGCAATTAATGCAATTATCGGAATATTGTTACTTTCTACTGTGTGATGAATAATATTTACCTTTTTCCAGCTAAAAATGGTTTTTGGAACATTTTGCATGTTTATTGTTTCAAAATTTATTTCCTTCCTTTTTTTTAATTTAAATTATAAAGCAACATAAGTAACATTTTTACAAAGCAAAAAAAAAGGTAATGGCACAAAATTGCAGCAATGTGGGAGAGCGGTAGCAAATTACACAAGAAGGTCCTTTTAAAAAGTAATTTTCTGATCTCTGCTTCCAAAATATTGCATGGGATAGGGAGTTATTTTGAACTGGAAAGGGATGACCCAAAATTCTATTTGACTATCTATTATTAATATTATCTTCAAATGGGCATATAGTCTGAACATTTCAGAGAAAGTCTGAGATTGTTTGTTGGCCAACGGTCTTTTCAGTTCAGAGCAAGGTTTCTATGATTGGGATTTGGATTTGGTTCAAGAGACACAATAATAGACAGGATCCAGCCCTTCTGTGCACTGACAAGGTGGCATGACACTGTCAACAATGTACAGTTCCTTGATGACATTTCATTTCCGCCATGGGCATACAATTTGCCTTTTAGGCATAGCATAACTTCAAAGCACAAGTACAAACAAGAACCTGCATGCATCATGTCATTCTTATCACAGGCCTTCAACAGGTTGCAAAAAGTGGGCTAAGAGTTTTAATTATCCATTTCCTACTATTGCCCTTTTTCGTCAACACAAGCAGTAAAATCTGTGGATGGTAAGGTTAAAGATTCTTTTTAAAAACTCACTCAGAGCTTATAGAAAATAAATGGAAGTTACTTTGACATTTTATCTCTCAGCTGACAGATTAAAAATAGTTCTTTAGATCAAAGGCACAATGCATTCTTTCTTAATTCTTGTCAACTTTGTACTGTTCTAGTCTGCAAAGGAAGGAAGGTTGCAATGTCTTGTTAGGTCAGTCATTAAATGCAAGGAGCCCCAGAAGTCACCAGAGACCGTAAACCAGAAAGAGATTCTGCCATCCATCAGACAGCATGACTTCTGACCCCTTCAATTCCCTTTCCCTCCCCTTCTCACTCTTGTTACTATAAAGGGAGAATCAATCTGGTTTATGTATAAGATCTGGCTGAAACAACTAGTAAAATGGACAGCCTTGTGTTGGCACTGATCCTGTCTTTGTCACACTGTATTCATTGTCCATGAGAACATAAACCAGATTCAAAGGTCAGGTTGGTGTGTTTTTTAAAAAACAGTACAGCAAGGCACCAAGATTAATCACTGCTCTGATTCAGGATGTGTACCTCTGAGGTGAACCTTTTCTAAACAATCTGCAAGGCAGTGTGATGTAGTTACAGAAGAGGAAAACAAGCAAATCAAAATTCAAGATACAGTACTTTCATTTTCTTCAGATAAATACCTTGCACAGTGAGCAAAAATTCTTTGGTTGTCCAGAATAAAACTTAACTGAAGAAACAGGAATGGAAAGGACCCATTTTGATATATATTGTTTGAAATTTTCACTTTGAAGTGTTCAGGTAAAAGGGTTTGCAAAGGACCCGGGCTTTCACAGAATCCACATGATGTCTGCATAAAATTATAGTTGGGGAACGAGGGACACTTTCTTGGATCTACTACTAATCCTCCTGGGCACTTCAAACTTTTAGAGTCACTTTGGACACTTGGGGCTCTCTCTGAAGGACACACAAACATGTATGTCCTTTCTGTCGACCGTCAAGAAACCACCCCCAATTCACATCCACCCACCCTAAATGAGGCGCAATGAAATCTAAAACTAGTATGTGCTGGTAAGATTGTGTTGTTTTTTTCAACACATGGAGGAAACAAAAGCTGCAAAGTCAGAGAATGGATCACTTCCAAAGACCTCAGGAAAAGACATGTCAAAAACGTGTGGATTTTTCATTTGTTTGTTTGCTTGGTTCCTGCTGCTGGGGATCTGAGTAAACAGCTGGAAGGCTGCATGGATGAGAGAAGCAAGGTAATTTTGGGGCCCACACAACCAAGTTTTTTGAAGGCTGCTTTTCATTAGTCCCGCTTCACAGCCACTCATCTCCTGCAAATCTCATCACACCCTGGCAAAGCATCCATGGCATGTTAATCTTTTCATTTAATGGCAAAGCTGCAATAATCTTTCTTCCTTTTTCCTTCTTAAAAGGCAGACAGTAATAATAATAGCAACTGGGCCAAAAAAGATTGCAGATTTTTCTTCCCCAAAGTAATACTTGATGTTTTCTCAGGAATGACCCTGCATCCATGTGTGTGAGTGTATATACAGTACTACCATATGTTTCAATCTTGCTTTCTGGACAAATTAACACATACAGTAATTGAGTAGGGGGATTAGAGAGAGCTGGCAGTAGGTAGGTGTTTGACTCTTTTTATCTCTGCTCCTTGCAAATGCCCTCTCTTGGCCATTTTTTTCCACAGTCCGTCTTATTTCCAGCCTGGGAACCTGAATGGACAAAATATATATCAGGAAGCGCATCTAGGGTAAAGGTGGCCTGCAGAGGAGAGTTCGTGGATAAGGGAATAGTTAATCACCCTCTTCTTTCTGGTTACTTCCCTTACAAAATTTTCCCCTTCAAGGAAAGCTTACATTTGCCAGGTAACATGTAGTTTAGCCTTCAGCAATAGAGATGCTATCAGCAAGCCTTTGAGAATGAACTTCTCTTAAACCATTGTGCCTCTAGGGGTCAAGAGTAGCATGTGATGTGAAGAAATTATCCTGCTGCTGTCCTTACTTTATCTAATCTACAGTATAACAGAAGAATTCAGCCTCGGTCACCTTTAATTGTTGTATTTATACTGACTTAAAATGTGAAAAAACAATGAATGTGGTTCTTATAGATGAAGAAATTCATATTCCAGATACCTAAGGCTAAAATACTTTCTTTCACCTTTGACATTATTGGCTTCAAGGAAGTCACATGGAACAATGTCACCCTTTCACGTCAAGCAAGCTGTTTGTCTTGCTATGGAGAACATGGAATTTTCCTTACCAAGAATGTTTAATCACTAAGAATCCCAGAATACATCCCTTATCTTGGGATGACAGCTCCCTCTACTATGAACAGGAAGAGTTCAATTGTCATTTTTGCTTTATCGCTCTCCCTGTCTTTATGATGAAAGGGGCCACTTTGCCTGGCCAGGACAACTAAGCCTCCTTGTTGACTCAGCACTTTGTCCTAAGTACTTTTTGTTAACTATAACTAACTGAAAAATCAGAACAACACTGAAAACACAGCAGAACTGTAAGTACAGGAAAGGTATAGTAAAACCATTCAATGCACTATATCTCTCCTCCATATATTTAGTAAAGCAAACACCTTTGATTTTCATCTTGAAGCCAAGAGAGTTGTAAAGTCCTCTGGACAGCTCAAAGTGAATAATTTTCATTTTCTCCTAAGGAACTTCACCTTGGGATTTAGTAGAAGAGTCCAACTGAAGGTGGGCTACCTAGAATTGAAGGCCTCTCCTGTTTCCAGAATATAAGGAATCCAATTTGTAGAATCATAGAATCATAGAATTGTAGAGTTGGAAGAGACCACAAGGGCCATCCAGTCCAACCCCCTGCCATGCAGGAAATCTCAATCAAAGCATCCCCAACAGATGGCCATCCAGCCTCTGCTTAAAGACCTCCAAGGAAGGAGACTCCACTACACTCCAAGGAAAGAAGTGTGTTCCATATCGAACAGCCCTTACTGTCAGGAAGTTCCTCCTAATGTTGAGGTGGAATCTCTTTTCCTGGAGCTTGCATCCATTGCTCCAGGTCCTAGTCTCTGGAGCAGCAGAAAACAAGCTTGCTGCATCCTCAATGTGACACCCCTTCATATACTTAGAGGTCTATCATATTACTTCTTAACTGTTTCTTCTCCAGGCTAAACATCCCCAGCTCCTTAAGTCGTTCCTCATAGGGCATGGTTTCCTGACCCTTCACCATTTTAGTCGCCCTCCTTTGGACGTGCTCCAGTTTCTCAACATCCTTTTTGAATTGTGGTGCCCAGAACTGGACACAATATTCCAGGTGGGGCCTGACCAGAGCAGAATAGAGTGGCACTATTGCTATTTTTGATCTAGACACTATAATTTTATTGATGCAGCCTAAAATTGTATTGGCCTTTTTAGCTGCCGCATCACACTGTTGACTCATGTTTAACCTGTGGTCTACTTGGACTCCTAGATCCCTTTCAAACGTAGTTTCATTCAGCCAGGTGTCACCCATCCTATATCTGTGTATTTTATTTTTCCGCCCTAAGTGCAGTAATTTACGTTTCTCCATGTTGAATTCATTTTGTTATCTTTGGCCCAGCTTTTGTCTATTCAAGTCATTTTGAATTTTGATCTCGTCCTCTGGAGTATTAGCTATTACTCCTAATTTGGTGTCATCTGCAAACTTGATAAGTATGCCCCCAATTCTCTCATCCAAGTCATTGATAAAGATGTTGAATAGCATTGGGCCCAGGACAGAGACCTGTAGGACCCCACTGGTCACTTCTCTCCAGGATGAAAAGGAGCCACTGTTGAGCACTCTTTGAGTTCTGCCAGTCAACCAATTACAAATCCATGTAACAGTTACTTTGTCTAGCCCACATTTTACAAGCTTATTTGCAAGAATGTCATGGGAAACCTTGTCAAAAGCCTTACTGAAATCTAGATATACTATATCCACAGCATTCCCTTCATCTACCAAGCTGGTAATTTTATCAAAGAAAGAGATTAAATTTATCTGGCATGACTTGTTTCTCTGAAATCCGTGTTGACTTTTTGTGATTATGGAACTGCCTTCTAAATGTTCACAGACTCTCTGTTTAATGATCTGCTCCAGAATCTTTCCTGGTATTGATGTCAGACTAACTGGACGATAATTGTTGGAATCCTCTTTTTTCCCCTTTTTGAAGATGGGAACAATGTTTGCCCTCCGCCAGTCTGCTGGGATCTCTCCTGTTCTCCAGGAGTTCTCAAAGATTATTGCCAATGGCTCCGATATTACATTTGCCAGTTCTTTTAATACCCTTGGATGTAGTTCATCTGGTCCTGGAGACTTAAATTCATTTAGATTAACAAGGTATTCCTGTACTATCTCTTTACTTATTCTGTACTGAAATTCCCCTATTCTGTCCACTGCTCCATTTTCCTCAGGTTGAGCACCCTTTTCCTTTTCTGAGAAGGGTAAGTGAACACATGTACATATCTTCTATTGAGGCATTACAAACCTCCCAGCGCTGCTGTTTGCTCCGCGAGGGAGCCGCCACAGCCAAACCGCGCGGCTCCCTTACGGAGCAAAAAAGAAGCTCCAAAATGGAGCTTCTTCTGGTAGCGCGCCAATGGCGCACTCGCGACGTCATTAGCGCCATGCGACATGCGGATGCACAGCATTCGTTACATCAAGATGGCGGCGGCCGTGTGGAACGGCTGCCGCCATTTGTTATGGACAGAGTCTGTAACAACAATAGAGGTGTCTGGAAGACGCCCCTTTTTAAAACTAGGACATCCTGAGGACGTCCCAAGTGGCGGTTTGTAACCCGCCTAAGTCTGAAACACTGTGACTCTTCCTCTAAGTAAGTGAATTGTGCTTATTTCTCTGTGGTAAGATATGCTTGAACAATGCTACCTAGAATTAGTGGTCATCTGGAAATAGCAGATTTTGAAAGCTTGTTCCTTTCAGATTTCTCATGGAAGTGGAAAGACTCTCCTGAACCCAACAGTTCTGTCCATATAAAACCTGGTAGCACCTTCTCTAAGCTGTGCTGGCTCTTTTCCTGGTTTTGAGTAAGTGACTTAGGGGTGGGCTGTTCTGGGGGGGGGGGGGGAGGTTGGATTTGTGGATCCCACTAACTTGATTTTTGCAAGAAAGGATGCATCTGATCTAAGATCCACTTTGTGCATGCAGAAAATGCTTAGTTAGGGGTCAGATGACAGGGTCACCAATTCTGCTGTCTGTCTATATTTAATAGCTAGTGGGGGGGGGGGAGGCAAAATATTTAAGAACAGTGCCAACATGTTTAGAGGGAGGCCCAATAAGAGCTGTGAGAACCCAATGTAGATACTATGTAGAAAACCTAAGTATACCTGGAGCCTTAGCAGGGCCACCCCTCCTAGGTTTTCCATTTTATGCCATACACTCTTTTCCTAGATTGTGTTCTGGAGGACAATAGTGTACATAGTACTTACTCAGAAGATCCTACATGTGCCAGCCATCCTGGTAAGCAAAAGTGTTCTCTCCACAGATGTAAGCAGAGGCCTTAGATCCTTTGTTGAAATGAAAAATTGAAATCTAGATGGAGCTGTCAAGAGTAGATAGTAGTTCTTCCTGGAATATTGCAGTTGCAGTTCTTCCAAGGTTTAATTTTCTCAGCATACATGCCCTTGGTATATGCTGATATGAATTTTTTTTTGCTTTGGCAGCTGTCTTTTTTTGGTATGAGAAGTACTTCTTCTTATCTTCTGTCTCCACATATATTGCCTCAAAAGGTTCATGAACTGTTTTACCACTGTGAAACATATATTGGGTAGCCTTCCTTGGGATCCTGGGCTAACATCCCAGGTTCTGGGCTACCATGTTAGCTGCTACTGCTACTGCTGTAGCTCCGTATCAATAGCCTCGTGTATGTGCATGAAGCCTTACCAACATTACATGTACATCCCGCATACCAAAGAGAAGCTTTGTCTTGTAGAGCGCAACCCAGTGTAGTGTTTGAGCAGTGGACTAGACTCATGAAATATACTAGGGTTTTATTGCTTGCTCATCCAGGGAAACTCACTGTGTGACCTTGGGCAAGTCGGACTCCCTCAGTCTTAACGGGAGACAATGGCAAACTACCTGTAAATAAGTCTTGCAAAGAAAACCATAGCAGAGGGACACTGTAAATCTGAATGAACTTGAAAGCACACAACAACTTTTAGAGCACAAATCTTGAAAATGTTCCCACTACATTAGCTAGCACAATGAATAGATATTTCCCCTGAACATAGGTTAGAAACTGCTGTTGCTAAAAATCTACTTGAAATTGCTATGTATATTTGCTTCAAACCCATGCAGAAAAAATACTATGGAAAAGATTATACTTTCAGTCTTATAACCCTACTCTGTAATTAGGCTGACATTTAGGCTTGTCCTGTATATGACCAATTAAGAGGCACAAAGCACATGTATTCAACCATTCACACAGATTTTGAATGACCACTGAATGTAATGTGACAAGGATCTGAATTTGTCAGTTGGAATGGGAGGGCATTGGAGATGCATAAGGCATATGAGGACCAGGGGAGGGAGTGGGAGAAAAAGGAATACAAAATATATTGAAAATCTACAATTTGGAGGTAGGTTATTTTTTGGGGGGGGGGGGGGGGGACATCATCTTTTACTGCACTGGGTGACACCAACCCTAGTGATGCCACTGGTACTAGAACATTAGTGGCATTCACAACTATGGGCATGTAGAAAGAGCAGTGTGGAACTTTCTCACAAAAAGTTTTAAATATAATAAATAAATAAATAAATAAATAAAACTTTAATTTATATCCCGCTTTTTGTTTTCACAATCAAAGCGGCATACAACCTTTAAAAATACAATATATACAATTTATTATTCATCTGTCTTTTTATAAAATATATGCACAAACATATACATACTCATATTGCTAGCTGCCACTGGTGATAATTTCCTTTTATTCAACTGGCAGGAACATAGCCTTCAGATTGGCTTCCATTCTAAAAGGAAAATTTTTGTCAAGTTGGCAGAACATTCACTCTGCAGGAAGGTGCTTGTTGCTGGTCTCATTAACTAAGGTTACACAGGTGCTGCTGTTTCAAATTGCAGAGAAAAATAAATTATCACTTGTTCGAAGGTGATAAAATATATACATATATATTTAACTTGATGCTTGGATCCTCCTAGTGCAAGGATATCTAACCACAAACTTGCTTTAGTGGTGCTGATTTCCTTCACTCAGCCAAACATCACAGTGAAATTCTTTAGTGACTTGTGGTTTCCCGATTCTTCCATATGCAAAGCTGAGGTCTGCTCAGTTCTTAGAACTAGTAACTATTTGTGTACGTTTTGGTAAACTTTTAGACTCAACATGCCAAGGTAAATCTCACAGGCTAATGGATCTAGGCTTTAGAATATATTATGTACTGTCTTGCAGGATTTCACAGTTTTTTTATTTTAAAGCCCCCTTTCCCTGTTGCCACACAATCAGAGACCATCCCAATATATGGAAAAATTGAAAACTGATATAACTTTAAAAACTGCCATTATGACCAGCAAATACTTTGTGAAATGAAGCCTAGAGCAAGTCTGGTTTTGTTATTAGTGGAAATGGGCCTGAAAAGCTAAAAAGCTCAAATTTGGAGACATTCATATTTAGGTGGAACAGATACCTAAGTAGTACCCTTGCAAGGGCTCCCATTTATATGACAGTGCAAGAAACAGAGACATAGTGTCAGAAAGGATGATGGAAATTTGCCATAGCCTTATTTGCTTAGTACTTCAAAGACCAGAAGGCTTATAAATTTCAAGTTCTTGCTTGCTTAAAAGAATACAGCAAAGCTGGGTATGTGGGAGGAGAAAGAAAATGTCTTGTGGTTCACAATACAAAGGAAGATACAGTAGGTTTTACTTCTTTTATCAGTCTTGATGCAGTTTCTGACTTTCCTTCAGACAGATAAACAGGAAAGAAAACCTATCAGGGTTACAGATCACTAAGCAAAAAAGCCATCATGTTGGGAATGAAAGTCTTTTGTCTAGTGTTAACAAACTTTATTTTAAATACATAACAAAGAAACACCATGGAGCAAACTAGGGCTGGAAACAAGGGAACAGTTTCAATCACGGTGTTAAGAATCCATGAGCTTAATAGTACATAAAACTTATCTTCCTATGTCATAAATTTAAGTGAATATTGTTATTTTAGGGCACTTGTCATCAGGCAACATTAAAGTCCGAAAATATTATTTGAGCAGTGTACAGAAGATAAAAGGGAACAAGAAATTCCTTATTTGAAAAGCAATATAGAATGCCATCTTACATGCATAGCTCATAATTTTTTTATTAAATTTGATTGTCTCACATATAAAACATAAATTCTTTCACATATAAACATAAAACCATCTAATCTTCATAGCATACATTCTCTTACTTAAAAACTCTTCTCTTCTTTCCCAGACTCCTCCTCCTCCTTTTTTCTTCTCTCTTCCTTTTTTCTTCTTCTCTTTCACCTTCCTCCAATTTCTTTCTCTCCTCTTCTCTTCTCTTCTCTTCTCTCCCCATCCTTCTCCCCTCCTCTTCCCCCTTACTCCTCATCCCATCTACATACCCAAACCTTCATCCTACATACTTATACCCTCTACTCTTTATCCTCCTATAGCTCATAACATATGACGGTCATTCAACAAGTACTTAGCCTCACCGCCCGATGGCGCTGCTGTTACAAAAGAGTTTTACCATTGTGCAGTACATTCTTTTAGAAGCCTACTGTCAAAGTTTCAGTCAATTCCCTTCATTTGTTTTGTTTTGATAGCCTTTGGAAGCGAGCGTGTTGGTCAGTTTTACAAAAATGGAAAAAGAGCAGTATCGTTCGGTGATTCGATTCTTGTTTTTGGAAGGGAAAAAGCGCAGTGAAATCAAAGAGCGCTTGGATGCTGTGTACGGTGACTCTTCTCCTTTGATGGTGGCCAGCAAGAATTGGTTCAATGAGTTTGTTCATGGCCGCACGTCGGTTTTTGATGAGCCACGCCCAGGTGCCTGTTCTATCGGCCAGAAAGGTGATGGCCACCGTTTTCTGGGATTCACAAGGTGTGATCCTCATCGATTACCTCGAGAAGTGTAAAACAATCACGGGGCTCTACTATGCCTACTTATTGGGCCAATTCGATGCCGAATTGAAGAAAAAACGCCCCCGTTTGGCAAAGAAAAAAGTGCTGTTCCACCACGACAATGCACCGGCTCACACCTTCGTGGTTGCCATGGCCAAATTGGGCTACGAATTGCTGCCCCTTCCACCGTATTCTCCAGATTTGGCCCCCTGTGACTTCTTTTTGTTTCCAAACCTGAAAAAGTCACTCGCCGGGAAAAAATTTGAGTTGAATGAGGAGGTCATCGCCGCCACGGAGGCCTATTTTGCAGACCTTGGGAAAACGTATTTTTCGGACGGGATGAAAAAGTTGGAGCATCGCTGGGCCAAGTGCATTGAGCTAAAAGGAGACTATGCTGAACAATAAATTGCCACTTTTCCAACATTTTCATTTTTCTTTTGTAGGCTAAGTATTTATTGAATGACCCTCGTATTAACCTTAACAGTTGCCAAACTGAAAACTGGAGAAAGCTCCTATACCTTCAGCGGTTATGTTGAAGGACAGATTGCTTACCTATAACTGCAGTTCTTTGAGTGGTCTCTATGCTTCACATAAATGGGTCTTGCAGATCTGTGCACAAAATGTCCCAGACCTGAGTAGCTTTTGGTGGGAATTTCACCAACTTTGTATGCAAAGATAAACAGCCCCAAGAACTAGTTCCCCTCAATTCTGCCATCTATCAAAATGAAATCAGACCTGCAGAAAAGAGGGGAGAAGAGAGGGTTATGCGAGGGCACGGATGAACACTCGAAGAACTAGTTACAGGTAAGGATCTGTCCTTCTTTGTTGTAGTCTCTATGCCTCACACAAATGGGTGATTAGCTGGCTTACTTTAAGAGGTGGAGCGCGACAAGGCTAAACTACAGTTCCGCCCTTCTAAAGGAAGCACCTGCTCAAGCCCTACAGTCTATATGGTAGTGATGGGTAAAAGTTAGCAGCTGAGCCAGTAGTGGCACCACTAGGGGTGTGTAGGCTGCACCAGGTGACACTTTAAGGTGAGTCACACCACTGCTCCTCAAACATCTGCCTTTGGGCAGATACGAGCTGTGGCGTTCACCTGTGTTTCTTTAAAATGCTGAAGAGATGGTGTGAGTTAAATGAGGCTTAATGGGATGAGGAGAGACCCCAGGTTTTAAATTTAATTATTTTTTTAAAAAAAAATCTTTAAAAACATCATATGCGGGTGCACCATATGTGGCTTTCAGCTTACGCTGAAACTGTGCGCTGGAAGAGGCAATGGTGCATGCGTCCACGGCGTGTGCCACACCGCATCCCATAGATAAGCCCCATTATTTTGGGTTTTTTTTTTTTGTCAACTTCTGTTTTTCTGCATTATTAGAGTAATCTTCTTTATCCTTGTACACTAATCATTGACCAGCTGGATTCATGTTTCTGGTTCTTTTCTTGACTCCCTTTTCTTTAACTGCTCATCTTTCCTTTACTGCTTGAAGTATTTCCTCTCTTATCCATTGTTACTTTCCTTTCTTTATAGCCACAGATAGCATCTTTTTGCATTCCTCCTTGATTGTCCCTGGCTTCTGTCCATAGTTCTTCTGGTTCCCAGTTAACTAGATTTAATAATGCAAGTCTGTTTTGTACTTTATCTTTACGTTCTGGTGGGATGTTCTTTAGATCATAGTTTGAAATGATGACTGATTTTATAAATCAATCAATCAATAAATGTACTAGTATGGCAAACAGCAATGGTAACCAGATCACCACTTGTCTTTTTGGTTCAAAGCATCACTGCTCCAGCCACCCTCCTTTGTTCTATGACTACTTTCTCAGCATAATCCTTAGGTTCTTCATTTACGTCTTCTGACAAGCAGGAGGTTGAGTACTTAAATGATATGTCTGGAAAACCCCAGTGAATATTGTGTGATGGCCACCCAACCCCTCCGCCACAAGCAATTGCATTAGAGCAGGGGTAGGCCACCTTTTTGAGCCGGGAGCCGGGTTGCTGTCCCTCAGACAACTGGGGGGCCAAACTCAAAATGGCACCTGGAGCGGCGCGGAAGCTGCGGCAGGCGTGGCAATCGGTGGCAGGACTGGGCTGGGGCCGGTCCCAAGGCCTCGCCAGACCGGATCTGGCCCGTGGGCCGTTGGTTGCCGATCCCTGCATTAGAGCCTAATACAATTTAACTTAATGGTATATTTAAACTTAATTTTATGAGAGACATTTTCCATTTAAACCTAATGTTATGAAAGAGTACCTTTTATATTTCTTATACCAACTTTATTTAAAATAGAACCACACTCACACTGAGACCCTCTCTGATATAGGATATGAATTGTACAATTAGTGCTCAGTCAGTGAAATTCTTAATGAAGCAGGGATTGTAAGTTAAATACTGGCAGAATATTATTGGAATTTGTTTTGTGTGTTAAAATATTTTCCCTCCCATAGTTTGCTCAGAGTTATTCTCCATACTGACAAGCAAACATTTGTTTTCACCATAAACTGAAGGGGAGCTAATTTGGTAATTGGCCTTCATTTATGACTAAAAATAAAGCGATGTCTTCAGTTTTTTGCTACCAGTTAAGAAGTAAAGGGAATATCATTGAAATTTTACAAATCTAAAGGGAATTTAGCTACTGCTTTTGTGAAAATAGTGTGACCTATGACCCATTTTTTCAGGTCTGATCCCAGACTTTTCTAGCCAGCTGTCTAGAAACCACAGTAAGGTCTTGAAATCACACAAGAAACAGTTGGTTCTAATCTTGAGGGGAGGAAACTGAAAGAACAAGGTGGCTACTTATGGCAGAATGTTATTTTTTGTCATGTCTGCCTGCGTATTTTCCTAACATGTGTATTCTGTCACTTTTCTATTTTTCTTAGGTAAATATCTCCAGTTTGAATGAAAAGAGCCTGGGGGTCTTACTTCTTAGGGCTGCAGTCACCTTGGTATGTTGTTTTTGAACTAGGCTTATATACCTCAAATACAGTGGATCATTACAAAACAGGGGAACTGTTGGTTTTATTAATACTGCTGCAGATGCTGCAAGAAGCATTGACTGGGGTTCCATGGTCTAGACATCACCAGATGCCAGGGGCTCCTAGAAGGGGACTTGTTGCTGTGTGCCTTGAAGTCATTTCTGACATAAGGGCCGGTTACAGACCGGCACTTAAGTGCGTATTTGTCACGCACTAGGGTTATGAAAGGGCGGTGCTTCCGCACCGCCCTAACCCTAGTGCGTGACGAACACGCACTAAACGGCGGCGGCCCTTCCGCATGGCCGCTGCCGTGAGTATGTCATTGCCGCACCGCCTTTAGACGGGGCGGCGCGTCCATGACATAGTAGCTCTGCGCCAGGGCACTTAGTGTGCACTGGACACGGAGCAGGAAGGAGCTCCGTTTCGGAGCTCCTTCCGGGTTTAGTCCGCTGGGCGCAGCCTTCAGACGGCTGCGCCCAGCGGACTAAACGAGAAAGGGGCCAAGCGGCCCTTTCTCTGCTCCCCGCCGCCGCGGGGTGTCCTTGGGGCTTGAAGCCCCAGGGACACCCCTTTTTCAGGTTGCGGGGAAGCGGCCTTTTGCCGGTTCCCCGCAGCCCGAAAAGCGGCGGATCGGGACCTCAGCGGCTGCCGTTCTGACCACTGAGGCCCCACTCCGGCGGGGAAAGGGGCGGGGCCAGACCGCCCCAAATGGGCGGTCTGTAACCCGCCAAGGAGACTCTGAGGAATTTTTTTTGGATTTTGGGGGGTGGGGGGTGGAGGTTGCCATTGCAATCCTCTAAGCCCAAGAGATTTGTCCAAGGTTACCCAGTGGCTTTCCATGGCTGAACCAGGATTCAAGAGTCTCTGGTCACCAGAGTCATCATCCAATGCTCAAACCACTACACCACGCTGGTTCTCCAGAAGGGGATTGTGCCAGCCTATCTGAAGAACCTTGACTGTCTGAACTGTTTTTCCAAGGGGAAAAGAAAGCAGAAATCCATGGTAAAAATCCTGTAACATACTTTGAATACAGTTGAGGATTAAAGGTTAATTAATGTCAAAGGCTCTTCTGTTTGGTCATAAAGAAGCAACACTTCCTACTCTATGGGAATGAGTCAGGCCTTTGATATCCTGCCAGCAGAATTTATTTAGATAGATGATCAAGAGAGATTCCTTGATTGCACACTACACTGTTCAGCCCTAATTTACAAAGCAAGGAAAGGAGAACTTTTGGGGTACTGTTCCTTTAACATAGCAAGTCTGTGATATAACAACTCAGTCTGTTAGTCTTCTTGCAATCAGCTTTTAAAACTGGGTAACTGTTTTCAATCCAACATTTCATGATATAAATAAATAAATAAAAATATATTCCCATAGAGATTTCTTTGAAATGTCTGGCATATGCACTCTTTTGCCTTAACTGCTTTCTCAACATTCCTTCCTCAAGAATGGAAAAGCCAACAAAGTTTTCTTTTTTGTTTTTAGGCAAACCATATGTGTGCACAAGAAGAGAGATTTCATGAAAATGTCCAAAATTTTTCCTTCCTGTCACTAAATGACTGACTACTGAGGAAGGTTTTCATAATGAAAACTTTCTATAGGAACAGAGGTAAACACACCACCAAGCTGGAGTTCTTACAAGCTCACATCTGGAGTACAGGCTGTAGGATAGTAATGAATTTCCGTAGTTTCTCCTTCTACAGACAGTGCACCCTTGCTATCCGCAGGGGATCCATTCTAGATCCCCCCACGGACAGCAAAAAACACAGGCTGTTAAGTCCCATTCTTTTCAATGGGCGCATGCTTCTGCTTGCATCGCCGCACAGACATACACCCATTCAGAAAGCTGGGACTTGCCATCTATGGAAGCTCAAACCACAGATGGCAAGCCTTTGTTTGGCATGGGCACACTATAAGTTAGTACTTGCCGAGATACTTTCAGATAAAGACATTTCTGTTCCATAAAATTTAATGGCAACATGGAAGAGCACCTAGGTATATCTTAAATCCACAGTTGGGACCAACCACCTGAAATTCACGTTTTATTTGGACCAACTGAAACTACATAGAGCAGTGGTACCCAAACTGTGCTCTTTAAGGGATTTTGGACTTCAGCTCCCAGAATCCCAGACTACAGTATTGGCCAAGGTGGCTGAGGCTTCTGGGAGCTGAAGTCGAAAATCTCTTAAAGGACACAGTTTGGGGACCAATGACACAGAGGGATCAACCATTTATGTTCTTGAGAACTCTGAATAGGTGAACTGGAGCCCACAAAAACGTATTCTGAAATAAGCTGGTTAGTGTTAAATTTGCCTGAAGACCCCTTCTTCCTCTTCATCAGATTAGAAAGTGTAAGAAGCAGAGGCTGGGAAAAAAGAACAGAAGACTTGAAAAATTAAGGCAGGAACACTCAAAAGCTTGTCCATTTTAATGTCACTTTGGCTGGGGCTGCCCATTTGTGGATTTTTTATTTTCCCACTCATGGAGCAGTGTGGCGATTTAGCTTTTAAAAACCTATTTATGGCTCAGTACAGATGGTGCGAAAGCGCTGTGCTGGGGCCAAAAGTAGGGCTGGGGAGCATGCAGCAACCACTCACTCCCCAGCCCTGCAAAGTATGGAGGGTGCTATCTTGGGATGGCACCATGCATACGCAGTGTGCAATGATGCTGTCGGGCGTGCACCTGACATCATCCCGCTGCTGGAGGACGCTTAGGGCACCCTATTTGTGGTGCAAGAAGGAACTCCAAAATGGAGCTCCTTCTGGCAGGGCGCCTCATCCCCACAGCAACTAGATTGCTGTGGAAACGAAGCCAGGGAGAAAGGGGCTGAGTGGCCCCTTTCTCCTCTGGCTGCACCTGTTGGGGTGTTCGGGGGCATGAAGCCCCATGGACACCCCTTTACTGGCCACGGGGAAGCGGCATTTTGCCGGCTTGGAGCTGCAGGGGCAAGAAAAGGGGTGGCTGCAGACCACCCCTTTCTGCAGTCTGTACCCCACCTATGTTTGGACATCTATCAGAGAATCAAAACACATTATTCAGCAAGATATGTGTGGCACATGACGCTGATGACACCCAAATCTATTTCTCCATGTCTCGTTCGTCAGCCTTGAATTCTGATGGCGTCTCCTCTCTCAATGAATGTCTTTGAGCAGTAATGGGCTGGATGAGGAAAAACAGATTGAGGCTGAATCCAGACAAAACGGAAGTGCTCACGGTAGCGGGGTGCTCCTTGACTTATCGCTCCTGATGTCAAACCAGGTAAATGCGACAGTCAGGAGCGCCTGTTATTAGCTTCGGCTGATAAGCCAGCTGCGCCCTTTTCTGGAAGTAAGGGATCTTGAGACTGTTGCGCACGCACTGGTAACCTCTCATCTAGACTTCTGTAATGCGCTCTACATGGGGCTACCCTCGTGCTTGGTCCGGAAACTGCAACTAGTACAGAATATGGCAGCCAGAGTAATTTCTGGAACATCCAGGAGGGACCATATTACCCCGGTTCTAAAGTGCTGGCTACCCATTAGCTTCCAAACCCAGTACAAGGTGTTGGTTATCACCTTTAAAGCCCTAAATAGTCCAAACTATCTTTGGGACCGCCTTATCCCCTATAATCCTCCCCACGCACTCCGCTCCTCTGGGAGAGGCCTACTTCAGCCACAAAAATCTAGGCTTTCAACTACCTCCCAGAGGGCATTTTCCATCGTCGCCCCCAGACTGTGGAACGGCCTGCCGGATGAGATCCATCTACTTACATCCATAGACAGCTTTAAAAAGGCTGTTAAGACGAATCTCTTCCGGCAGGCCTTCCCAGAATAGAGAACCCGGCCTTAGAAAAACATCTGGGAAAGATACTGCTGCTCCCACTGATTGTTTGCTGGTGTGATGTTGTTGACCTTCTGGTCAGTTTTTAACTTGTATGTTTGTTGTTGCTTTTTGTTCTTTTTTAAAAAATATTGCATTGGATTTAATACTTTTTTAAGGAGGGGAGGGTACCAGGGATTTTATATGTTTTGTTTTTAACTTTGTTAGCCGCCCTGATTGTTCTCAGAGGGGCGGATACAAATAAATATTATTATTATTATTATTATTATTATTATTATTATTATTATTATTAAAACAAGAACAGGAAAATGCAGCTAAATAACACAAAAATTCTATAATAATATAAAATGATCTCTTCAGCTTGTGCTGTTCTCTGAAGTGAAGAACCTGTTCCTAGTACTTTATGTCTGAATACCAAGGAAATGGAATTTAGCCTCCTAGTTCTTAAACAGAGGTTCCAAACAAAACCATTTTAGTTCTAGTTTGATTCCTTTCCCAACAGTATGGAGGTAATGCAAACCACTGTATATTAAAGAGTGTTCTTGCCATCAGGTCCGCCCTGAAACCATTTCCAAACAGGGAATCTAAAATTACCATATTTACAGCATCTGCAGTTAAGCCAAGTACAAATCAAGATGAATAGCTGTGACGCACAAGGTAGAGTGTAAAAGTATGCAGCTGGGTCTGTGAACAATATAGGTCCTTGGTGCTAAAGCTCCTCTAATGCTTTTCACAGAGCACAGAAACAACAACAAAGGAAAAGAAGGGGGTGGGAGAAAGAGAGGGAAAGCAAAATTCCAGTAAGATGAGTGAAAACATAGCTCAAATCCCAAGCTGCTCTGCTAATGGGCAATAGAAATAACTCACAAAGGGACAAGTAGAGAATACAATTAATTAGCAATGTGGCTGCACTACAGGGAAGAAGGAAATAAAAGAACACTGGCAATATCAGAAACTGCCTTCATTCTGCCTTTCTTTTTCCTTGTTATTTAAAAAAAAAAGCTTGCAGAACCCTCTAGGCAGAGAAAGAGGGTTTTCTATAAGACAGGCCTTGTTCTCAGGAGTGGCTCCTTGTGAAATGCAAGAGGAGCCAGTCCAGATGGAATTTTCTTGAGTCCAAGATGAAAGAAAATCCATTATGAATTGCTTTGAGAGTTCTTAGCTTGAGATGCAAGGAAAAATCACTGTGAAAAAATATCTCATTGTTATCTCATCCAGTAATAAGCCTGATTGCAAGAAGATGTATCTTTCTGCACTTATCCAAGCTTTTTTGTTGTGTACCTTCAACTTGTTTCCAACTTACAGTGACCCTAAAGCAACCTTATCATGGGATTTTCTTGGCAGTATATTGCCTCACTCTGAGGCTGAGAGAAAAAAAAATCTAGAAGCATGAGGCTTTCTCATACCTTGAATAGCTTTCATAGTGAGCCAGTCAGGTTTTGAGTACGGGACTATGAAAGATCAGAGTTTGATCTTGCACAAGATCAGCTAGTTCATTTCCATGGCTGAGTGGGATTCAAACTTCGGTCTTTCACAGTCCAGTACTCAAAACCAGATTGGCTCACCATGAAAGCTACATCTGCTAAAATCTTCATTTCTGCACAACTATTCAAGGTATGGGAGAGCCACATACTTCTATATCTTGTTGTCCTACTTAGGATTGGGGATGAAAAAAAGCAAATTAATTAATACACTAAACAAACCAAGGTATCATAGAGTTTTACACCTTTTAATTTAGGTTTTATATTTTTCACAAAATGGACTAATAATCTTTTTTTTTTAAAAAAGGCAGCATAGATATAACATAGGTAGGAAGAGAAGCCATATAAACTATGCACTCCAACAAATCCTCTCCCCTCCACTTGAATGAATTTCCCTCATCTTTAACCCATGCTTGCAATAAACTCATGGTCAATGCTAACCAGGTTTGCCCTGACAATTCCTAAGTGGAGCAAACTCTGTCTAGCATTAGGGTTGGACAACTATTAGAGGTTGGGGGGGGGGCACATTGAGTTCTCAGATAGCTGTAGCTCCCCATACAATTTCTTTTAAAAGGTTTTTCTCAAAAAATTGGACTTGAAGGGCTGAACTTTACCCACCCTTGTGTTAGGTGAAGGAGAGAGCAATTCTGTGGCATGGCCTAATCTTGAACCATAGGTAAAAGATATGCACAATTTTATTGTGTGTGTGTGTGTGTATGTGTGTGTGTGTGTGTGTGTATAATCCTACTAATGAACTCTATTAACGTGGGTGTTATTCCTGTCTGTGTGAAACAGCTAAGTTTTTATCGCTAAAGTGAGGCAAAATATTGAAATAGGAAGAATGGACATCTACCAGCAAAAGTTATACAAGAGAAGGTAACTTGATTTTCCTCATGCAAAAACACTTTGCATACATATTTAGCTAGTTTGTGAACAATTGTTGACTTTCTCTATGCTGCTCCAAGTGCTGCCTAATGCACGTCACCTTATCCTGTTGGCCCTGCATATATAACTCACATCGAGATATACAAAGCTGTTTTATTTCTGTTGTGATCCAGATCCCTCCTCTCTGTCATTCTCCAAGGTCAGCACAATAAAAAGAAGTTCTATCATCTCCAAAAATAGAACAAGATTGTTTTTGTTGTTGGCCTTCAAATCATTTCTGATTTATGGCAATCCTAAGGTGAACTTCTCACAGGATTTTTCTGGTGCTGAGAGATGTCACCCAAGACTCACCCAAGATCACACCATGGGTTTCCATGGCTGAGCAGTGAATTGAAGCCTGAGATTCATTCTCTTAAATGAAAAGTATAATTGAACTGTCACTAATATTCCTATTTCAAGTCATATATACTTGATCGCAAAGGCTAACTCAGCTTTCCTCAATGTAATGCCCTCCAGATGTTCTGGAATTATACCCTGGATATCTCCAGTCAGCCTAGCAGGCTAAGGGCTTCTGGGAATTGCAGTCCAACACATCTGGAAGATACCAAGTTGAGGCTGGCTGACCTCCGTAATAAAATTAATGGCCTTGCCCTACCATGAACTATTCTATTTTGGTTCAGCATGCCTTTTGCTTGCACATCTATTAGAAGCACAGGATACATTCCTGAGATTCTTAATCGAGTGGCTTCTCTTTTGCTTTTTTGCTTGTTAGAGGCTATTGGTCACCCTTGAATATGTTACTTAGGAAAACAATCTGACTAGAAGAACAGCATTTCAAAAGACTGGTCTAGTTGGTTTGCAGAGACTGTAAAACAAACCTCTGTTACAAGTATCTAAAATTTATGAATTTGGTAGGAGCTTTTTCTTCTATATTACTACAGTGGGACTCAAACTTTTTACCCTTGGGACCTCCTTTACATCTACATGCAGATGTCACGCTCTCCTCCACTCAACACAATATATGAATAACAATATTTTGTTTATTTAGTGTGCATATTTTCATTTGCACATCCATGTATATTCATATTTTAATATTTCACAATAAAATAACATCGTTCACATTACACCAGTTTTATATAAGTAAATTCAATATTGAATTCAATGCATGTGTAAATTTTACACATAAAAAAGTTTGAGAAGAAAAGGAGGAGTAGGGATTAGAGCCAAATTTCATCTCCCCTTTGAGCAACTTTTGCCCCTGACCTGACCCCCGCAAAATAATTCTCTTTCAAAATTGTTCTGAACCTTGTCAAGTTCTCTTCATTGGCAATTAGGATACATGGCAATTGAAGAGCAGCGCTTCATTGTTAAGATGCGGGGGTTTCTTACTTCCGTGCAGGATATAAGTCTAAAATAGGCTATAAGTCTATAAATCTAAAAATTTATGCCCAAAAAATGACCCCAGAATCCTAGGTCGACTTATTTACGGGTCAGTATGGTAATGTGATAGCAGCTCTTTCAGATTTTCCCATGCAGTTTTTTTCTGTCTTAAGCCAAGCAGATGGAGTCCTTGGTGATTGCTTGATTGCTTGGTTGATTGATTGATTGCTGTTTGTTTAACAGTCCCTCTCCCACTGGTGCACTTCACTGCCTGGGGAGTGAAGGCTGAAACATTGAAGCCTTGTATTGATTGCTGCATCCCTCTTGTGCCTAGCATACACACACTGAAGGAGCCTCCAAGTTTTACACTCATGGGTCATGGCAAAATCCATAATTTTGGCCCCCAAATTTGCCCTCGACTTATAGATGACGTTGACTTATAGTAGAGTAAATATAGTCGTTTATTTCTCTGAATGCACTTATACTTTATTTGGTTGTTGGAAAATAAGTAAGACTCTGGAAGCATACTATGAAACATGCTGGCAAAGACATACACATAAAGAAGAAGAAACTAGCTATTGTTTAAGATGGCTTTTCACAAGCAAGAGGGGTGCATGGTTTGGAGTTGTAGCTAATGATGGCGGTATCCAGACCGGTGCAAAGCGCTGGCCTGGATACATGCTAGGGTTGCCTCAGGGCATCCTTTCCGGACGTCCCGCAACCCTAGCATGTAACCGCGGCGTTGTAATGGGCACCGCCATTACGACATCACGGCCGCACCACAGCCAAACGGCCTTTCAGCGGTGCCAGAAGGAGCTCTGTTTTGGAGCCCTTTAAACAGCCCTTTAAACAGCCACGCCAGTGATACAGAGAGAAAGAGGCTGAGTGGCCCCTTTCTCCCTTTCCCCACTGCTGTCGGGACACCCTTTCCAGGCTGTGGGGAAGCAGCATTTTGCCGCTTCCCTGAGGCCAGGAAAAGCGGTGGATCGGGGCCTCCGGGGCTGCCACTGTGGCAGCTGAGGCCCCGATCCATCGGGGAAAGGGGCTGATGCAGGCCGCCCCAAAGGGGCGGTCTGTATCCCGCTGATGTCACCTTTAGAGGAGCCGGCATGGTTTTCTACGCCTATAATATCACTGATGCAAGATAACACCCTGAACTCTGGATATCTTTTTAAATCCAACCAGATGGTGACAGCATCCTATGACTATCAATTGGGTCACTGCCCAGTTTGTATAAAGCAGGGAGTTGGAGATTTGTGTAACACACAACACGCATTTCATAACACATAAGAAGAAATCATTTTTGCCCTGCTCAGTCACATTACAGAAGCTTTGGCATATGCTCTAATGATGAATCATACTTTAGGACCTTTTCTGAATAATTCATCTGAAGAAAATACTGTAATTTTAAAATGTAAAATGCATTCTTTTTGGTGCAAAAAAAATATCAATTTTTTTTGCCCCAAACCATTTTCCCCCTTGCAGAAATAAATGTGTGTGTGTGTGTGTGGGGGGGGATATTTCTCATGTTCTCAGTGGAATGTCTCATCATCAGGGATGAGAAAATTTGCAAGAATTCTTTGCATCCTTAAAGGATGGCTCAGCAAGAGAGAGTTAGTTGCATGTGGGCTTAAGACGCTTTATTCCAGTTGAAGCAACGACACCAGAAGTAACTCACATTAGAAGGGGAAAACTAGGAAGGTGCTGTTTCTGGGCAAATGATGTACAAATGTCACAACCACCTTTTCTCTCCTATATAACCTGGAGATTTAAAGGGCAGTGTTCAACAGTTGTGATAAGAATTGCCAACCTGACTTTCTATTCAAGGAATGCAATGATCCAAAAGGTGTCATTTTTTTTCACAACTATAGCAAGCATCTCTGATCCACAAGATATTGAAGAACGTCATCACTAACCTTCTTCCTCATACAACAAGGCTTTGCATGGCTCAAAGGCAATGTTATGCAGTGAGACACAAGACACAGGTTTAATGTCTTTAAAGTAGGTCTCTTGTTATAAGCCCCCTGTGGATGATTAGAAAAGACTTCAAAGACATTGGCTCAAAAAATGAATACTTGGTTCTTTGTCAACTGAACAAATATGTTCAAGTTGCAACCATCTGCTAGGTGAAAGTAATAGATGGCAAATGTAGGCTTTTCACTGCAGAACATTCCAAAACTTCAGCAGAGCTTCAGAAGAGATTCCCAATTTGTGCAAGCATAAATCTATGCAAGCATTTTGCATGGTGGGTTGCATTAAGTGCTTGGGACATTTGGATGAACAAGTGTCGTCAAAAAGATGGTGCAGGAATTCTGAAAAGGCATCATGGCAACAATTTAGGATAATATTGAAGGGTGTCTGCATAGAGTGTAGTACCTATTGGCACCAGTAATGAACCTCTTGGAACAGCGTTACTCCCGATTGTCATGTAGAAAGCTGTTATATTCGGATGGGTGCTCAGAGTTAAAGCCCATTAAAAGGCACGGTGCAGCCTCCACTATCATCTGTGCTAATGCCGCTGTGGTTCTCATACTGGGTGAAAGATGGGATATAAATAAAATAAGATTAAAAAAAAAACCCACAAATATTCATGGACAAAGTAAGTGTGTGATTACTTTTTACTCATGCCCAATGTTTGATAAGCAAATGAGGCAACAAGCAAAGAATCATGCTAAAATCGTCTGCAATATATGAGGATGCATTTCCTTAGGCTGTTAAACTTGCAGGCAAGGCCTAGTTTATTTTATTTATCGAAATCATCTCCTCCCTGTCTCCCTTCTCTACTGGGGCTTGTCAGCTATCCAGCCTGAGAGGATGCAAACAGTGGAATACGAATAAATATAATACATAAATATAAACTAAATGGTACCAGCAGCCAATCAATCACTCAATCAATCAATCAATCAATCACATGCCTTGCCCTTGCATAGGACCCAGGATCCTAATGTCAGGATATTGGACTAACAATGAGCTCCAAATAGGAAGAATTATACTCAGTACTAGTAGAGAGAATGGCAAGGAGGCAATGTTGTGTCCCCATCCTCTTTCCTTTTTTCCCAGCCTTCAGACCCTTCAGATTATCTTATATTTGCCCATATGAACCTACCTGGGCTTTAAGACAGGGTGGGAAATGTGTGGGACTGGGTATTTTAGTGATAGTGCCATACCAGTGGAATTATTTCCCTAGGGAAGTCTAACAAGCTCTTTTCCCCTTCCCGCTGAAAAGATCTTGAAAAATATTTTTATTCTAGAATGTATTGATGATTGAAGCAGCTCTTTTCTACTATATTTTGCTGCTTTTTAACTTAGAGCATTTCCCCATTTGCTTTATATAAATGTACAAATATAATTAAGATTCTATTCTGTTCAAATAAGCTTCTTGTATTGTAAACCTGTTTGTGAGTTTTTCTGAAATTGGTGTATATAACCCACATCTTGTAAATTGGCAAGCCATAACCCACATCACATATTGTTGAATTTACTGATGATTTTTGCCATTGCTCCAGATTTTGCTGTTGCTGATTTCTTCCTTCTGCTCCCACTCCTGCTGCCAATCCTGCATCTGCACCTCCCACAACTACCTGTACCTTCCAGCTCCCATCTTCCACTGCCAATCACTGCCATCCAACAACAGCAAAGGCAACCACTTCCTTTTTCAGGAGGATGCAGAAGACCAGTCAGCTAAGTGCTGGAGGCTACAGCATCTCCCAGGAAATGCTTTGGAAGTTGGTGCTATGGGGCTATATGACCCTCTCTCCCCTTCTGCAGATGCCAGGAACGTAACTGGAGCACACTCTTGAAAGATATTAAAAAACTAAATAGCAAAGCACTGTTAATATGATTTTAATCAAGTAAACTAGATTCAATAACATTAAAATGTGTGTGCGCGCACACATCTGTGTGAATGTATACATGCAGTCCTTGCCAAACCTCCCAACCAATACTGGATGTGGGCCTTGGAGCTCAAAAGGTTGTACACTTTAGATGTAAATGAATGAAGTAATAAACAAAATCTTCCTAGCATACCTTTAAGCAGGCAAGTTGCTATTGTGTTGTTAGAGCTCCTGTTTACAGAAATAAAGCGGACAGAATCCAGGTCCTCCTTTAGCACAATGTAGTCCACTGAAGGATAACATATTCTGACCTACTTTACTTTTTGCTTCCTTTCAAAAACAATACAGGGCAGAAAACACATACACATAGCCCAGTTTAAAGTAAGTACTAAACTAGTTCTTTTGAATGAATAAATGGAAAATTCAGATTACATCATCCCTTCCACACTCCTACCAAACATGGTTTTATCCATCCTCTTCTTTCTAGGGGTTTGAAAAGTCTCATTTATTTTCTGCCTATTCCCTGCTGGTATTTTTATTCATTATATTTTGACTGTGCAGCTCCCCTTCATAACAATCTTAGTTCTTTTTCCTGTGAGTCATCACTCGCTTATGACTTGTCTTCTTGCACTCAGTTTCCACTAACCACTTGTCATTCACACTCTCATTTTCCTGTTTCAACCCTCAAGTGCACCTGACATGCTTATTACGTTTTTTGTCCCTCCCACTTTGATTTCCCCTGACTAATTTTGGTACTTCTAATAGTTTATCTGTTCAGACAGAGATACTTTGTTTGTTTTGCCTATTGAGAATTCCTAAATAATTCTGGTGTTGTGGCATTACCTAATTTGAGAGATCAGACTATCTATGATTTATGAAACTGTGCATATAACCCACATTTGGCAAAAAAGGATTTAACTGTAAGACAGAGAGAGGGGAACAGAGGACCTATACAACAGACAAATAACTGGCCTACTATATAATATGCACATTTCAGAAGTTTACAAATCAAAGGTACGATTTGACCCCACCTAAAAAATTAGTCTTTAAAAAATACCAAAAATGGCATTTGAGAAGTGAGGCTGACAGTGTAAACATGTTGCATCTTTCACTGTATCTAAGCATATGTGTTATTAACTCGGTGCACTGAACCTGAAGCTAAAGGTTTTGGGGTTTTTTAAAAATCAGATTACTACTTAACCTTTGTACGGAGAGACTGTTGCTACTCTGAAATTTGACAGGTGGAAAATCCCTTCATCATTCCAGATGAACTGCTGTATTAAGCAAGTCCAGAACTCCTGGATTAAGCCAGCCTGTGACAGAGGCTTTATAGAATCGTGGAGCTGGAAATTACATGAGTTCATCTAGTCCAATCCCCTGCCAATGCCGGAAATCACTGCATGCATCCACAGTTAAAAAATCTCTAATGAAGGAGAGCCCACCATTTTCTGAGGTAGTCTGTCAGGAAGTATTTCGTACAGTTTAGTCAAAAGACATGGTGGCTCAGGTTCATTTTATTTGAAGGACTGTATCTCCTTATGTGAGCTTGTCTGAGTTCAAAGATCATCAGAAAAGGCCTTTTTCTCTGGGTTATTCTCTTCTCAAATTCTTCCTTGTTTGGTGGGAACAAGGGATAGGGCCTTCTTGGTAGCTGTTCTAGACGTTCAAACTTCTTCCCTAGGAAGACAAAGAATGGCTCCATCCTCTCTTTCCTTTCACTGACAAGTTAAAACTTTCCTATTTCTCCAAGCTTTTACGAACAGATCGCAACAGGCCTTTAATAGTGTGTGCTGTTTTGTTTATTTTAAAGAACATATTCCATCTTTAAATGTAATGTAAAATTTAATGTAATACCATCTTTAAATGATTTTAAATTATTTTAACCCTTTAGATTTAGATTTAAATTACACACACACACACAGCTAATGTTTCTGTGTCTTTTTAATTAGCATTGGCTTTAATAATTTGTAAATAGTCTTGATTTCAGTGTTGGGGGGAAAGGTGGGCTGTAAATGGAAAAACAGCAGGAGGAGGGGGAGGAGGAGGAGATCTGGAATGAATTGTTCTTGAGAAACCTGTGTTGACCTTTTGTAATTATGACACAAGTTTCTTTACCACTCCAGGACAACAGTTGTCTCATCCTGTAAGTCTTGACTTCATGACCAATGGTTTGGTGCTTCCCACCCACCTTTTCACCTATCTTGGGCTTCAGTGTCTCCTTTCCTCATTTGATTGATTTCTTTTTTCAGATGGTGCAATTTCCCTTATGGGAGAATATAGATGCAAACCTAGAATTCAGCAGATCCACTTTCTCAATCTCATATGCTGTGCTTTGTGACACAAAACCACTCCCTTACTGGTTTTTCTTGCTTACTACTGAGTACCTCCACTGCTGCCCTGGCTTCCCCTGACCCTGGTGTCATGCTGTTTTCTGAGATTCCACTGTATGACAAGTGACATACTGTAACTGAAAAATCTTATTATTTTTTTTTAAAAAAAGGCCCTTGCCATTTATACCACTAGTCATATTTGGACTAGACATGACAAACATTTTACATATACCTGTCCTTGTAAATAAGATCAAGGGCCAAAAGGGGATACTTTGCCTGGAATCCTGTAAGCATACCACACTGGCAAAATAATGTACTATCATAGGGCCCTTTTTTCTTGGACTGTACAGAATTGGTGGGAAGGCAAAAAAGCTATAACCATCTAAAGGGAAAGCTGCCTGCTCCCAGGCAGTCTATTTCTTCAGTGCTTGGCTTCCTGGTGGGCCTTTGAAGCAAAAGGCACTTTGGAAAAACTACCTTGGAAAAACACAGCTTTCCAAATCACCCTTCTCAGAATGCCTTTAGCTTTGAGGACCCACTTGAAACCTGCAAATGAGGCACTGAGGAAATAAGCTGATTGGGAGCGCCAGCAGCTTTCTTTCCAGAGGCTGATGGGAGATGTTTTTTCTGCTGTCCTGGCTCTACCACTGCTGTGCCCATGGCCTCTGTTCTGTGCCAGAACTGGGTATGGTTCCAGTTTGCCCAAGTTTCATTCAGTGTCAAACACTGACACACTTTACTGCTATAAAATAAGCTTTATTAGTGGCAACTAATGCACTGCACATCTGTTAATATTTGGTCATGATGCTAAAAAGGAGTCCCAGACCCATCTGCTTGGTGGCACAGGCCCAACTCAAGACAGCTTCTTTACTCCTGCCACTACTGCTGTTTCCTCCCCAGCACAGTTATGCCAGCCAACACAGTGTCAGCCTTGGTTGTCTCTAAAATCTGCTTACCGAATGAACTCATTACAAACTTTGACAAGCTCCTTAAGAAATATGCTGTGAACTATGACAAATGAAACCAGAAGAGTTTAGCAATATAATTCTAACCTGCAGACTCTAAAGCACAATCTTATCCATAACAGTGTCCAAAGTAACATGTGAGCATACATATACGAGGACTTTCTTGTTAGCAAACAGGGCTCTAGCCACTTGTCATTTCTGCCACCCCATGCTGAGACATGTTCATGCCCAGGGTTTGTCACACTTCAGCTGGCTTTCTAGCACTGCCAGACAGGAACTTAGTTCATAGTTCCCTTTGCTACTTTCACAAGTAGTTTTACAAATCATTGAAAAGGGGAGCAATTGAGGCAACATATTTAAGCTTGAATGCCTACAGTTACTAGCACTAGGAAACCTACAGCAGTGAAGCAACTTAGACCAAGTAAAATTATTGTGAGGAGGGGCAGCTGCACAGTGTCTGAAGGATGGGGAACCATGTCCTTTGCAATGTCAGGCCAGACTTTCTGGGGAAGTTTGGAGCTGTGTAATGTGGTACTGACTTTCCCATGACAAAACCCAGAAGCTGAGTCTTAATCAAGGAAACCACCTGGGATGAAGTGCAGACTTTACCAGCTGTTCACAGTATGTTCTGGGACTGTTCGGCAAAAGCAGCTGCTCAGGGATAATAGGAAAGCAATTGTTCTCCTAATACAGGTATCTTAAACAAAATGGTTCCTCTTGATTAACACATTCATACAAACCACATAATTTAATTTCCAACGCAGATTCAGTGAATTATGTGCATCATGGAGAAAGCAAAAGAGATGACATTACTACAAATAAAAATTCAATAGTTTTAATTATAAATGTTGCACCACTTCCATAATATTGCTTTTTAAAAAATCTCTGAAGTGAACATTGTGCCTATAAATATCACTTTTGACTTCCCCCCACCCTTAAATTGTTTGGGTTCCTGCCTGAGACAGTACTTTATTATTTTGTCCATGTGTTTGAGGTTTATATGCAAACAGGATCAAAGAGAATATTCTCCAAGTAATTATTCACCACTAGAATGCTAAATCAAAATACATCCAGAATCCTTTTGCTCGTCGTTAGCATCAGACCCCTTTTCAGGTATCAGTGCATCTTACACTGTTTTATTCTCAGATCCAACACACGGCTTTTTAAGGTTAGCAATACTTTTCAGAGGATAAACTGTTCCATACCTTTCTTTAACTCTACTGTAACTGCGAGTGACTTACATTTATCTTTCTTTTACATTTGTGTAATTTGTTTGATCAATGCTAGAGCTGGAAAAGTGGCCCTTCCAAAGTTTTCAAGGTGGATCACCATTGTAATAAACTGAATATTCAAGACTCTGGTGAAGTAGACGTGTAGAAGGCTTGGAGAGTTGTCGGGGTCTTAGCCTATTCTCTGTAACTCTGCTAAGCTTAACCACTGGCCAAACTGGTCAGCGCGGTGCACAACCAGGTGGTGAGTTCAAGCCAGAGGTGAAGAGCTACAACTCCCATCATCCCTGACAAAAAGGAACAAACTACGAACCTGTGAATGCAACAGTTACACGGTCTAGTGCAAAAAGATAAAGAAAAACTACTACAGTGCGCCTGCATCATATGTGGGCACCTTTTGCGTGGCTTTCCGCTTATGCTGAAAGCCACACGATGGTGAAAATAATGGCACACTGCGCCACACCGCTGCCAATGCCATGAGCTCCGTTATTTTCAATGTGGACTCGAGCATACACACAATTTGCCTTACGCGGGAGGGTTCTGAAACGGCATCCCCGCGCCAAGGCAAGGGTACACTGTACAATGACCAATGCAAAGAAATGAAGGCACAGAACAAGGGAAGAAAGAGAGATCTATTCCATAAGATCAAGGAAATCAAAGGAAAATTCAAACTAAGAACCAGGATGCTGGAGCCCTGGGGCACAGTGGTTAATGCCTGTACTGCAGCATTCACTTCAAAACCACAAGGTTGCGAGTTCAAGACCAGCAAAAGGGCCAAGTTCAACTCAGGCTTGCATCCTTCCGAGGTCGCTAAAATGAGTACCCAGACTGTTGGGGGCAAATTAGCTTACTTGCTAATTAGCTTACTTGCTGTTCACCGCTATGATCTTTGGAATTGTGGTATATAATTATTATTATTATTATTATGCTCTATAAAAATAACATAATTCAAGATCAGGAAAGGATAATGATGTTGGATGCAATATACAGAAGAGCTATAAAAGAGATGACAAAATGAAGAACACATCGAATGAAGAGCCTATGAAGATAACCACCAAATTCAAAAAAGTGAGGTGGAACAGATTGCAATAAAAGAAATGTCGAGAAACAAAACACCCAGGAACAGATGATACTCCAATCAAACTGCTGCAAATCTACATTGATAGAGTCAATTCTAAGGCTAACCAACCTATTCTCAACAGATATGGAAAACAAAATGCGGGCCATCAGATTGGAAATGATCAATATATATTCTCATCCACAAGAAAGGAGACACAAAAGACTGCAGCAACTATGGGACCATATAGCATCTCCCACACAAGCAAAATTATGCTTAAAATTCTGCAACAAAGACTCCAACCATACATTGAGTGAAATCCCAGAGGTCCATGCAGGGTTCAGAACGGATGATGCACTAGGGACTGTATTGCAACACATAGGAACGGCTAATGGAGTGCACCAGTGAGGTTCCAGAAGAAAATTTTATAGATCACAGCAACGTCTTTGACTGCAATAGATTATGAAATCGATTATGAATGCCCTTAAAGACATGGGGTGCCAAACCTACCTGACAGTTGAGTTGAGGAATTTGTACTCAGGACAAGAGGCTACTGTCAGAACAGAACACAGAGAAACAGAATGGTTCCCAGTTGGTAAGGGGGCCACGACAGCTATCACCCTACCTGTTCAACTTTACATATAACATATGGTAAGAAAAGCAGGTTTGGCGTTCACAGAACGAAGGAGGAAATGACAACAGGAGGAAGGAATGAACAAACTTATATATCAGATGACACCATAGTACTAGCAGAAAACCTCACACAGATCTGGAATAACTAAGGAAGATCAAGAAGGAAGCACAAAGGCAGGCTTATTGTTGAAAACTAAAGAAAACAAAAATACAGGTCTGTCCTATTTATCCACAATTTTTTTCCCACGGATTCAAAACATCCATGGTTTGAAAATATTTTAAAAATATAAATTCTAAAAAGTAATTTTGGAATTGATTTGCCATTTTATATTTTACTTTCCATTGTATTTAATTGGATTTGAGCATTCATGGATTTTGGTATCCATAGGGATCCTGGAACAAACCCCAGCGGATACCAAGGGCCCACTATATGACCAGGAGAATCTAGACAAATTCAACCTACACAATGAAGAGAATAGAAATAGAAATAGAAAAAACGTTCTCATACCTGGGATCAAATATTGCATAGAAACGGGGGACTGCCGACAGGAACTCGAGAAGAAGATTAAGAATGGGGAGGGCAGCTATGAAAGAACTAGAAGTCCTAAAAGGCAATGATATTAACAACTGCGCACAAAACTTAGAATCATACAAGCCATTGCATTCCCTATAACCATGTACGGATGGGAGAGCTTGACAGTTAAGGAAAAAGATAGGAAGAAAATTATTTCATTCATGATGTGGTGCTGGAAGAAGGTCTGAGAATTTCTGTGGGCAGCCAAGAAGATAAACAAAAGGATCCTCGAGCAGATCAAGCCAGAAATCTCCCTAGAAGCCAAGCTGACAAAATTGAGGCTGTCATACTATTGGACATATCACAAGAAGGCATGACTCATTAAAAAAAATTCTAATGCTAGGAAAGATGGAGGGAAAGTAGAAAGAGAGGAAGGCCACATGTTAGATAGGTGGACTCGATTAAGGAGGTTCAGGGTATGAGTTTGGCAAACAAACTAAGCAGTGCAGTGGAGGACTAGGTGTCTTGGACGCATCTCATCCACACGGATTGCTATGGGTCGAGATCGACTCCAAGGGTGGTTAACAACAAACTACAATAGACTGTATGATGTAATTGGAGAAACCACAATATCAGAGAAAACCAAAGTATGGGGTATTATGTTGTATTAGATTATATATAGTATATAATATTAAAGTATATAGCATATAGAGAGCAGCTTTGTTTTGTGTACCCTCCTCGGGAAAACACTTCCCATTTTACTTTAGGAGAGATGTTGAAGCTACCTTTATAGGTTGGTTAAAAGTCAGTGTGTGTGTACTCCCAGTTTTTAAATTCTAAAAATTTTCTGATTTTACTCTGATGTCCAAACAAACAACACCAGCTGTTAATGCAGATCATGATTGTCCTCATTGTAAGTGAAAATTCCACAGCAACAGGCAGCAACAGGAGACTACGACTTCTCACTGCATACCATGCAGCTGCGGACAAGTCTACATAGGGACCACCAATGCAGCATCCAAACAAGAATCAAGGAAAAACACGAGAGACACTGCAGACCCAGGTCGCGCCGGAGAAAAATCCGCAGTAGCAAAACACATTATACAACCATCCTGGGCATAAATGCTGTTTGAAAAACACTGAAATTCTAGGACCATGCCAACAACTATCAAGTCAGAATGCACAAGAAAGCCATGAAATCCATAATACCTGGACAACTTGAACAAGAAAAAAAACCTTAAAGTAAACAAAGTTTGGCTACCACTCCATGAAAACAACACCAACAACTCAAGACCCAGCCCCATGCAAATGAAAACACCCAGTGTGAGGCGTTTTCCCAGCCAGACAATGGATCATTAATTAAAAGAAACCCTGAGGCCTTGCCATCAAACAAGACCAACACATGGAAACCATTGTTTTCTCTCAACCAAGGGTCACAACATTATATATATAATCCCACTCACTTTCCATGACAGCGCTTCTCTGAGATGCTGGGAAAACCTCAGGAACAAAATCTTCCAGAATATGGCCACCTAGCCCAAAAAACGTACAAAAACTATGCGATTCCTGCTGTGGAAAGCCTTGAGACTTTCCAAAACAACTCCCCTTAACACATTCTCCCAAATGAGATATTTACGGGATAGATGACCCAGTGTTTGAGGATGGGGGAGGACCTGGGGGATGTATACAGAGGTAAGAGTGGTGGGACGGAGCGATGGTTGTTAGCATTCACCACCCATTTTGCACATCGATCTATTTGTATCTCTAT
>NC_056522.1:312810811-312853068 GCF_019175285.1 Sceloporus undulatus | reverse complement strand
TGAATTTGTGCTATCATGTGTAGTTTGCATTAAGTGGAAAATAATTGGATCTTAACTCTGATGCCTGCATGTTTATAGATGAAATGTACCACACCACAGCATTCTTTTCTCTCTCTCTCTCTCTCCCTCTCTTTCTCTCTCTCATACACACACACACACACACACACACAGAGAGAGAGAGAGAGAGAGAGAGAGAAAGAGATAGATACTGGAATATTTGCCTATCTAGATAGTACATGTGATTAAATTTTTGTTTGAGATTTGGCAATGCTGTAGGAGCCAACTCCTCCATGAAATTAAAACACCTATTTGGTTTTAAAATAATCAACTACGATCTACTTCTGAAGCCAGAGCAGACTTATTTTAATGTAATCATATACTTATCAAATTTGCAGATGACACCAAATTAGGAGGAGTAGCTAACACCCCAGAGGACGGGATCAAAATTCAAAATGACCTGAATAAATGAGAAAGTTGGGCCAAAGATAACAAAATGAACTTCAACAGGGAGAAATGTAAGGTACTGCACTTAGGGTGGAAAAATAAAATGCACAGATACAGGATGGGGGACACCTGGCTGAATGAAACTACATGTGAAAGGGATCTGGGAGTCCAAGCAGACCACAAGTTGAACATGAGTCAACAGTGTGATGTGGCAGCTAACAAGGCCAATGTGATTTTAGGCTGCATCAATAGAAGTATAGTGTCTAGATCAAAGGAAGTAATAGTGCCACTCTATTCTGCTCTGCTCAGGCCCCACCTGGAATATTGTGTCCAGTTCTGGGCACCACAATTTAAAAAAAATGTTGAAAAACTGGAGCGTGTCCAAAGGAGGGCGACTAAAATGGTGAAAGGTCTGGAAACCATGCCCTATGAGGAACGATTTAGTGAGCTGGGGATGTTTAGCCTGGAGAAGAGAAGGTTAAGAGGTGATATGATAGCCCTGTTTAAATACTTGAAGGGGTGTCATATTGAGGAGGGAGCAAGCTTGTTTTCTGCTGCTCCAAAGACTAGGACTCAGAGCAATGAATGCAAGCTGCAGGAAAAGAGATTCCACCTCAACATTAGGAGGAACTTCCTGACAGTAAGGGCTGTTGGACAGTGGAACACACTCCCTCAGAGTGTAGTGGAGTCTCCTTCCTTGGAGGTCTTTAAGCAGAGGCTGGATGGCCATCTGTTGGGGATGCTTTGACTGAGAGTTCCTGCATGTTAGGGGGTTGGACTGGATGGCCCTTGTGGTCTCTTCCAATTCTATGATTCTAATTTGGTATGTGGAAGGCAGAACAGGACCTCTAACAATGTGGAATGTTGTGCTCCAATGTATCCAGACTGTAAAAACAGGGGTGTGACAGGTATACCGCCATTTTTACCCACACAACTTTGGAGGTATGGAGTAAGTTGATGCATAAAAGATGTGTGTGAAGACTTTCATCATTCTGAAACCTTCTGAGGATAGTTGAGGTAAATTCAGTAAGACTGGGATTATTTATTTATTCAGCTAAACCATTTATTTAACTAAATACCAATAAACCAAGTCCCAGACCACAAAAAAAGATAACACACATAGTGCACTTCAGAACAGATTTTCTTTTCTGCCCGAATGAATGCTTACATAATTAGAAAGGGGAATAGCAGGCATTTGGTGGAAGGTTTATTTGTTTCTCTAATTGAGTGGGGGCAGTTGTGGGGAGAACAGACAGCTGGAAGAAAACTTATGACAAAGGGAAACTTGTACTTCCTGCTTGTGTTTTATTTAATAATGAGTGCTGCTCTGGATCATTTTCAAGCTTTTCTCTTCATCTGTTTTTGTCTTGAATGTAGCAAGAGGTGCCTCAGCAACAGAATTAACGTCAAAGTGTCCAGAGAGTTCACCCCCCCTTTTGCCTCTCTCAACTGCAGCTGTTGGACACAAGTGTCAGACTCTAAATAATGCCATATTTTATGTCTTCTTGGATTATAAAAAGAACAGTCTAGTAATTCCAGATGCATTTCCTGGAGAGACAATAAACATAACCTTGCTATTTGAAATGAACATGAGATGATTATCCTTGGATGTCTCCCTTAATCTTACAAGAAGTTTCATGGTGCAATCCTTTTGCATGTTTCGTGGTGCAATTGTGAGCAAGTTGACTGAAAAGTCCCACTGAGTTCAGAGAGTTACTCCCAAATCAATGCATAGGAATGCAGCCTGAGTTTGAATTTCCCATTTTGTTTCCCACTCTAACCCTGCTGGTATTTAGGAATTTCAGTAACTACCTCTGTCCTATAACTTATTTTCCTCAATAATCCAGTATATCTCACCACTGCTAGTATGCAAAGGGATTCTGTAGCACCTTTGAGTCTAACTGAAAGAAAGAAGCTGGTAGTATGAGCTTTCGTAGATTGAAGCCTACTTCCTCAGATGCTTGTGGCGTCTGCCCATTACTAGATGTAATCATACTGAAGGGTGGAGTATTTGTTTATAAAATTAATCAGTATAAAGCTTTCCCCAGAATTATTACCTGGTTTGCAAGTAAATGTCTACTTATAATTGTTTCTTTCATCTTTTCATTTTGCTGTTATCTCAGTTTTGTTAGTGTACTTTGAAATTTGTCCTTAGGTTAACAGTTGCTTTTCCTTTCCAAGGGATTTATTTCAAAAACTCCATAGTATATAGATGTATACCTCCACTTGTTGCTTTAGAAACTGTAAAATGCTTGTACTTATTTGTAAAAAACAGATCAAGTCTGTAGGTCTATGCTGAACTAGTTGGTGTGACAGAGTACTCAGAGTTCTCTGAAGATGCCAGCCACAGATGCTGGTGAAACGTCAGGAAGAAACTCTTCTAGAACATGGCCACATAGCCTGAAAAACCCACAAGAAACTATGGATGCCGGCCATGAAAGCCTTCGACTTCATACTCAAAAGAGATCACTGAACATAGTACATGCACAGAAATTTATAGAATGTATGATACGCTGAATCTGCAAGACCTGAGTAGGGCTGTTGATGACAGGGTGACCTGGAGGTTTTTCATTTATAAAGTCACCAAAAGCTGAAGTCAACTTGACAGCCGTTAACAACAACACAAGACAGCTAAATCACAAGTAAGAAGCATAGTATTTATACATACCACAATGTATACAGACTCATAGGCCTGTTACAGACGGGCCAAAATAAAGCTGCTTCGAGTCACTTTGGAAGTATGGTATTTCAATGATGCATGAGTTCTAAGAGTCTGGAAGCTACACCAAAGCTGCACTCCAATCCTTAGGACTGGAGCGTGGCTTTGGTGCGGCTTTTGGACTCTTAGGACGCATGCATCATTGAAATATCATACCTCCAAAGTGACTCAAAGCAGCTTTATTTTGGCCTGTCTGTAACAGGCCATAGAAAGTATTCCTTATGGAATTGAAGACTGCCATCCAGATGCTATAATTCTTAAGTAATGTAACATAGATGCATATTTATTCTATAGCCTTTGGGCTGTTTGGAAGCATTATGATCGCATTTTGCTTACAACTTTGCATGGTCTTCTAGCACAACACATATAAGGACAAGAAACTGATGTACTTTCAATCCTTGCTTGGGATACCAAGTTGCTAAACTGAGCTGGGATTAATCTTGTTCTCTCTGCTTTCCATACCAGTAACTTTCCAAACTGGAATATTTTAAAGTTACTCATCCCCTCCCCAGAAGACTATAAAATAAAGTGGGTTGTCTAATGTTCATGTTATGCATCAGTTTTTAGACCCCCCCCCCCCCCCCCCCCGATTTGTGCTGCACGTTGTGGTTTAACTTGGAACCACCATGCCTAAACTATAATAATATGTATTTCTGATAATTTCCCCCCCAAACTCACAAACATGGCCCAAAAAATGGGTGGTCAATCAAATTCAAAAATGTTCACACACATTTTATCCTCTCTATATACTGGGATGCTCTGATGTCTCTTCCAAATTTTCTTCTCAAGCACTGCCTCAGACTTTTGCTTGTCTTCTCCCGTATGATACATTTTCCACCCTGTCAGTTCACAGAGGTTTGCAACAAACACCAATGTATTTTGACATTCTCATTATAGAGGTGCATTTCTGAGAGGCTAATGGGATTCAAACTAACCAACGGCATTTGGTGAAATGCAATATCTCTTGACTGCTCAAGCATATACAGTCAGAACATTTGACTACTGAAGAAATCCATCAGCTAAAAAAACAAAAAACCTGACTACCAAAGGACACACAGATGTGTATTAAACATCTGATGTTCAGTGTAAGATAACCTCTGTCCAGCAACAAAATATTTAAATTAGGGTAGGCAATTTAAGAAGCAGATACTTCACTTTAACCTCCAAAAATGTTGAATTTGACTAGTGAGCACTGATGAAAGGTTATAGTACAGAGCTCTGCTTTTCCTTACATTTATTGTTAGCACAGCCAAAACCTACACGGGTCCCTATCTGTTCTGATATCAGCACTCTCTCCTTTCCTGGCTCACTTTAAGGACTTTATTACATTACCAAAAAAGACAGTAGCAGAGATATATGTTTCCATTCGTGCAATAACACTAAGATTTTCACACGACGTCTCGTGACGTTGCAGTTATCATGCGTTTATCCCATAAATAAAGAGGCATTCTAGCTCCACTTCTTATTCACAGGAAAGTCCCAATGCAAGTGTAAACAACAGTGCTAGATATTCTAATATGATGCTCTCCTAAACTCAGGCCTTGACATAAATTAGCAATCAGTTTTGTTTTCCAAGAAACTGTGACTGGGTTGTGTAGACTCTTAACCTCATCATCACTGTTTCTTCCTACTATCTTTCATTATATGCAGATCAAAGCTGTGCATATGTACCCAGAAATAAATCCCACTGATTTACAGGAGTGTAGCCCATAAGTGTGTGCATGTATGTGATAACTATTTTGTTTGTTTGTTTGTTTTTGCACAAAACACACATGGCTACCTGGAAACAATATTTTGTTTTGTTTTTTGATTTTTTTTTTTTGAAAAAACAATTTAAAAAGTCCACATGTACCTTTGGGCAGAATAACTATCCCAAGCACTTAAGGATGTGCAAATATAAGTGAAAACTGGGCAAAATTCTTGCCATTGTGTTACTCTTCCTATCTGGGTTCCCAGGAAACCCATTTTTCAGGTAAATAAAATAAAAAATGGCAAATATTATTTCAGTCTTTAACACTAAAGCCTAAATCCAGAATAAAACAGTGAATCAATGGGAGTTAAGTATTTGCTGACTTCCCAATTCAGGCTCTATAGGGGTTCAGGCCTCACATTATATTTTCTGGAGGAAAAGCTTGATTTGGTGGTGAGAAAAAAGCAACAGCAGGCACCACTTACAAGGGAATAAAGGATATTATGCAGTGATACAGTGGGCCCTTGGTATCCACTTGAGTTTGGTTCCAGGACCACCATCCCCTCCAGAGCATACCAAAATCCATGAATGCTCTAGTCCCATTATATACAATAGTGTAGTAAAATTGTGTCCCTTATATAAAATGGCAAAATCAAGGTTTGCTTTTTTGGGGGGGGAGGATTAAAAATATTTTCAAGCCGAGGATTGTTGAATCTGTGGATATGGAGGCATGACCGTACAACTTGATTTAATGCTCTTAAAGAGACTTATCCCAGGAAAATAATACTCATATAGAAAGAGAGTTAGAATACTCTTGTAATCATCCATCCGGATAATGAAAGCAAGTGGACAACATTCTGCCTGTTGTTTTCTGCAATGTATACACCCCCCAAAAATGGCCCAAATGAAGGAAATGCTGGGTTCATACTAACATTGTTTGTCTTCAAGGACACTCATCTTTCAGAATGAGAACCATGGCATGTTTTAGTTATAAACTGGAGAGTACTGGATATGCTGGAGAAAGTCATGGAACAAAGCACTAGGGAAAACATTTCCTTTTTTTTAAAGACAAGCAACAAATACACTAGTTTATCAAGTTGGCACACTTCTATTAAATACTAATTAATCATAATTTTAAGGAAAAGTGATAATGAAGAAACACCACCAGGTGTAAACCTTTATTGCTTGGCTAGTTTGGAAAGCAATGTAAAAGAAAAAGTGATAGATGAAAGAGCTGGATGAGGAAGGATTCTAATGAGCTTCCTCCTGAATCATCTTTCTCTCTTTCTCTCTCAGAGGATGTGCCAGAACAGCAACAGAAAATGAAGTAGGAATGAAAGAAGAGTTGAAATCTGCTAGGAATGAATGGGGTGCTGAAATTGCTGATTGTATTCCCAGGACTCAGTAAGCAAGTTTAACCCTTCTTCAATGGATGGGTTTGATTTGTGTATATACAGTGGTGTGCTGATGTTTCCTGTGCCTTTGGGGGTATACATCAATTGGTGAAGTCTCTGCCAAATCATGCAGCTGTGATCAGCTAGTGGACTGCCTTTGCTTTCTCCTGTTCAGACTTGGTGATGGAATTTAACTCATTTTATACTTAATTTTTCCAGGAGGAAAAAACTGGAGTCACCCTTAACTACTTCTATTGCCCTGTGAGTCTTTCTCTCTCAAGGGAGTTTTTTAAAATATCATTTTTTAAAATTGAAAAATGAAACAAGCTTTCCTGTTGCAGTGCTATGCTATGCAGGAAATTCAATATCTAATATTGGCTCCTCCTTGCCTGAACTAGAAAGATTTGTGCAGAAAACTCTGGAAAATAGGAACGGAATCATTTCCCCCTCACATGATCAGTCATGATAAAGGACAGCTTTGGCAGCAACCAAAGAGGTGCTATTCAATAATAGCAGGAAGATGATAGCCGTAAGTGGTATCTATTATAGTAGGTGACATGAATGGGAGACTGACTGAATAGGCCTATATCACTGGCTGTTTCCTAACTGCCTAGAAGTTTAATTATTTTATAAAACAAAACAAGGGCATTTAGATTTCTGCCTGGGACTATTTTCAACATAATTTATCTTTTTGTACTTTACTACTAGGAGCTGATTGGAATCTCCATTAAAGAGTAAGCTGTTCTAAATCTATGCACACCATTCTTACTACTGACAGGTAGTTTTTCAATCTATACCAATACAAGTATGCCTTATTTTTTTATCAAAATATTTATATGCTACCCTGTATCATGAGCTCCGGGTGAAGCATACAAGTAAAACTGATTTAAGTAGATTAAAACTACTAAAACAGTTTAAACAGTCTTAACAACACATTAAATTAACATGTTAAAATATGACTTAAAAGGTTAAAACTGTTTCAAAGCCATGGGCATAAACATTTTAGAATAAATCAGATTTGCCCCAAAGTCTTTAGTAAATAGCCATGTTTTTAAGTTGCAGTCAGCACTGACACCAACTGAACCTCCAAAGTAAGGCCATTCCACATCTGGGGTGCCATAGCTGAGAAGTTCCTCTCTCATGTTTTCACATAATGTATTGATCCTACTGCAAGACGCAGAGGATGTTCCATCCTGTATAATAACTCTGTAGAATGCAGGTATTAAGCTTGATAATTTTGGAAGAGATACCCATTTCCCAGTTTCCTATTTACAAGCATGCCTCCTTTTAGAATGTATCCATCCAATCTTGCTAATTTAAATCCTATGTAAAGTCAAAGGCTTTCATGGCCGACATCCATAGTTTTTTGTGGGTTTTTCAGGCTATGTGGCCATGTTCTAGCAGAGTTTCTTTCTGACGTTTCGCCAGCATCTGCGGCTGGCATCTTCAGAGAATGCTTTGCCTGGAAAAATTGGGTGTATATATACTGTGTGAGCCTGGGAATGCAGGCGTGATTTGCATGTGTATTGTTCTGTGTTGATGGCTGGCCTCAGTCTGGGAGGCTAATGCAAACGAAGAGTAATGTCTGCTTATTGGTGATCAATTATCTGCTGGGAAAGTCCCTGACTCTGAATGGTTTCCCATTTACATTTGCTGAGTCCTTATTTTGCTATTCCTCAGGACTGGTAGCCAAATTTTGTTCACTTTAAGGGATTCTTCTTTCCAGTTGAAATTATCCAGATGTTTGTGGATCTCAATGGCTTCCCTGTGCATCTTGACATGGTAGTGGTTGGCCTGGTCCAGAACAGTGTTTTCAAACAGTATTTTATGCCCAGGATGGTTTGTGGCATGTCCTGCTAGTGCTGATTTTTCTGGATGGCCCAGTCTGCAGTGTCTCTCGTGTTCCTTGATTTTTGTTTGCACACTGCATTTGGTGGTCCCTAGGTAGACTTTTCTGCAGCTGCATGGTATGCTATGCGGTAAGCTCCTACGGCTGTGAGAGGGTCACTCTGGTCCTTGGCTGAGCGAAGCATTTGCTGGATTTTCTTCATCAGTTTGTAAACCATTTGAAGGTTGTGTTTCCTCACCACTTTGCCTATTCTGTCTGTGACTCCTTTGATGTATGGTAAAAATACCTTCCCTTTGGGTGGCTGCTTGTCTTCACTTCTCTTGGTTTTTCTGGGCCTGGCAGCCCTTCCGATGTCTGAGCTAGAATAACCATTGGCCTGTAGAGCCCGGTCCAAGTGCTTCAGTTCATCTTCCAAGAAGTGGGGTTCACAGATGCGTTTTGCTCGGTCTACCAGAAACCCTTAAAGTGAACAAAATATGGCTACCAGTCCTGAAGAATAGCAAAATAAAGACTCAGCAAATGTAAATGGGAAACCATTCAGAGTCAGGGACTTTTCCACCAGATAATTGATCACCAATTAGCAGACATTACTCCTCGTTTGCATTAGGCTCCCAGACTGAGGCCAGCCATCATCACAGAACAATACACATGCAAATCACTCCTGCATTCCCAGGCTCACACAGTATATATACACCCAATTTTTCCAGGCAAAGCATTCTCTGAAGATGCCAGCCACAGATGCTGGCAAAACGTCAGAAAGAAACTCTGCTAGAACATGGCCACATAGCCTGAAAAACCAACAAAAAACTAATTTAAATCCTATTCAGTGGATACAATGTTCTGAGAAAACGAGAAAGAAGAAAAGAGAAGGGAAGAGAAGGAAGGAGATTAGAAAAAGAAGTAAAGTGATGTTCAAAGTTAGCTTCCCTTTCTTTTGGAGATGATATTGCCAATCTCTGGGAACTGGTATCATTTAAAATTGAATGTATCAGGTTAATCATAAGCAATTCTGCCCCTATTCCTCAAAACACTTAACATTTCTGAAAACCCTTCTCAGTATTTTAGGGTATTCATTTCTTTCCAGTGTTGGATCCAGATAATTCTCTTAACCACTAAATCCACCCTGGCAATCCAATCATTCAATTTCCTTGGGAGTACCCAGATAGATGATATGTATCCAAATATTAAATGATTAAAGGTAAGCGTTAGATTCTGTGGATAAGGTAATGTTTATGCAGTCTCCCACTTCTTCCCAGACTGGTGAGATGATAGGGCAGTGCCAGAACACATGGTTTTAATTAGCCTGTGGCTTGTCACACTTCCAATAGAGATCATTTGCAGTCAACCTCAACATTAAAAACTTACTCAGAGACCAATGAAGTCTCAGGAAAACTTTCTGCTTAATTGCAGATCAAGAGCAGACCATTTAACTGATGTAAAAGAAGTGTTCTACTGCCCTTTTCACAGGTTTCAATCTTTGTTTACCCTGTTTTAACCTTAGATGGTCTATACAAGGTTCAGGTTGTTTACTCTATAGGAGCTGATACAGACGGTCTATAAGTTTTAAATGCTGGGCAGAATGACAACTTTGAAATTGTAGATTTTAGGGACTATCAGAAGCTTGAAACACCCATTCTGTTATTTTAAATATGTCTATACTAATAAAAACAAAGTAAACATAGATAATACATAGCATTAATATAGTAAAGGTATTAATAATGGCCATGGGGAGGGGAGGGGAGGGGAGGGGAGGGGAAGGGAAAAACATATGAAGTTAAAAGCTAGGTAAAATGGAAAAGGTTTTGCCTGGTGCCTAAAAGACAGTAGAGGAAGTACAAAGTAGTTCTCCCAGTGGAAAGATTTCCACAAGAAAAGTGTCATAGCCAAAAAGTCTCTCTCTGCTGTAGCTGTTCAAATGGGAGAGGCACCTGACGGAGGGCATTTGAGAATAATTTTAGTGTAATGTCTATTGTGGGAGAGGATGTTTTCTCAAATAGCCAGGAGAATGTTAAAGAGGCTTAACATTTTGTACTATGTCCAGAAACATTTTAGGAGCCAGTAGAACTCTTTAAACACTGGTAGGAGACATCCCCAAGGCCTACTCTCAGTAGCACAGTGATTGCATTTTGAAAGAACTGCAATTTCCAGGCAATTTTCAAAGGCAGCCCCTTATGCATTATAGTAGTCTAACTTGGAGGTTACCAAGAACTGGATAATTTTAGTCAGGCTCTCTATATCATGGAACAGCTGGAACTGATGCACTAACATTAGCTGTTAAAGGGCACTCTGTATTGTTCACACCATGGGCCATCAGATCTAGCCCTCATAGCATTCAATGTTTGAAATTGTTGTTGTGGCTTTCAGCATTTGATTCAAACAGTTTTCAAACTACTTTTAGGAGTTTTTAAAGATTATATTAATGTGCTTTTTAAAATGTGCTTATATTTGTTTTGTTTTAATTGGATTTTATTTATTCATCACTTTGGGACCCCTTTTGGGTTGGGAGGTGACAAAAAGACTTTAAATAAAATAATAAAGTTGTTAGCATTTATATAAAGCCATGTCTTCCTACACCTTCAACAACTCTACAATCCACAATTTTACTAAAAATAGCTTTTAAAAAATTATCACTGTATACCAGGCATAGGGCATTCTAAGCTCTGGATAATGACTGAAAGATAAAGGAAAATGAAGGATCAACAGTTTTGGTTAGTGCATCAATCCCTTTTCAAATTAATATTATTTCATCTTTTGCTAAGTTTTCTTTGGATGTATCCTGCACCCTGCAGTGCAACATTGATACCATCCAATTCACTCTTCCTGCTCTGAGATTGTTAAAATATAGACCCTCAACAATCGGACATCCTTACCACTTCCAGCAACTCAGGAAAATCATATGCTTTCATATCCTATTTAAGAATGGAAGCAAAGATAAAAGCTGGACTATGTTCTTTGGACAGGAATTTGCTCCCTATTCTCTGTGATATTGCTTGATACACAGACACAAACAGGATGCAGTGTAAAGCTGTGCGTTATGTTCAGGAAACCGAGGCATACTGGACTACAAGTAAGTGACTACAGTAGAAGTGTACTTTTCAGCTTTTGCTTAATTTAACTGTTTGAGTCATGAAAGAAAACATGGAGAAACCTAGGAATCCTAGAAATGTAAGAGTTGGAGGGGTCCCAAAAAATAATCTAGTCCAACTCTATCAAAATGCAGGAAATTAACAGTTAAAGCATCCCTTATAGATGGTCATCTAATCTCTGTTTAACAACCTCCAAGAAAGGAGAGTTCAGCACCTTCCAAGGTAGTCCATTGCACTGTTGAACAACTCTTACCATCTGGACGTTCTTCCTAATATTTATGTGAAATCTCCTTTTTTGTCATTTGACTCCATTAATGTGTATCTTACCCTTTGAAGCATTGGTTACCAAACTGTGCCCTTTAAGAGATTTTGGACTTCAGCTCCCGCAAGCCTCAGCCATGTTGGCCAATAGTCTGGGATTCTGGGAGGTGAAATCCAAAATCCTTTAAAGTGCACAGTTGGGAGATCACTACTCTGGAGCATCAGAAAACAAGCTTCCTCTGTCATTCACATGTCAGGCATTTCATATATTTTGAAGATGGCTAGATTATAGTCTCAGTTTTGCAACTGGCTCATTTGGAGCTAAAAAACCGAAGGGTCTGCTCCTGCTACCTGGCTATTTCAGGGCTGGTGAAAGCACAGATCGCAGGCTGCATGCTGTCCCTGTGTTGGAACCCTAATTCCCTCAAAAACCCTCAAAACTTTTTTTAAAAAATCTGGCCTTTAGGGGAAAAATAGGCTCTACATCCAAACCATCACAAAGCCTGGCAGTTTGGGCTTCCCTTGTTCCCTCCCTCTAAGACCCCCCCCTTCCCAGCAAAAGAAGAAAAATGATTTAAATAAATAAATAAATAAATAAAACAGAACTGAAATTGTTTTGTAGTACAGTACTTGCTATCATACCTGGAATTAGGCTGCAGCCTGCAAGGTGAGATTATAGGGGCAGAATGGCCCCTATCCCTCTGTTTGACCACCTATTTCCACAATCATTTTGTAATTTCCTCTAGAAAAACAACCCCTTATCCCAGTTTCCAATCCAAATGACATGGTATGATGTTTAAATGTGATTATTCCATTGCCTGTCCTTCAAATACGCCCCCCCCCCAAATATCGATCCAAATGTTGACCCCTGGGAGACTCCACATTTTTCTTACTTCATTTGCAAAGACTGTATTGGGCTCCTACCAACCTGCAACATGCCATTCTTTAGCAAGTGAATAGGTATTATTATTATTTTCTTATATCCTGCCTTCCTCCCAATATAAGGACTCAAGGTGGCAAACAACAAATTAAAACAATAACATTTAAAAACAGTATAACATTAAAATATATCAATATAAAAATTAAAAAATAACTAAATAATTTAAAGAGTTTAAACAGTCATGAATTAAAATGTAATGGGTTAAAAATACAATCTTAACATTTAAATTGCACAACGTTTAAAACCCAGCCCTTATTAGCCTGAAAAAGCCTGGCAGGACAAGAATGTCTTTGTATGCCTCTGAAAGGATAGCAGGGATGAAGCCATCCTGTCCTCTCGAAGGAGGGAGTTCCAAAGCTTGGGAGCAGCCACTGAGAAGGACCTCTCTCTTGTTGATGCCAAATCAGCCTGAAAAGGTGGTGAGACAGACTGAAGGGCCTATCCGGATGATCTCAACACTCTAATGGGCTTGTAAAAGGAGATACAGTTCTTCAAATAACATGGACCCAAGCCACATAGGCTTTGGTTAGTTAGGATTCTTAGTTAAAGACATCTGTAATCTTTTTGGAAGCCCATCTGTAGAGTGTCTAATAGAGATCAGAAGAGGAAGAAAGGGAGCTCAACATTTACTGGCAGAACTGCCCAGGAGTACAGCTTGTCAGAATTATGGGGAGAAGGTAAGTGCTTAAAGTGTTCTTCAGCCACTATTGCAACATATACTGGTAGCTCCAGGAAGGAAATGTGATTTTCATTTTTTTAAAAATTAAATGTACACCTCCTGCCTCTGTGAAACAGGACTATGTAGGCATGATATGCCTTACATCATATGAAGAAGGCACACCTGAAGAGGAGAAGCTTGTTTGTTGCTGCCCAGGCTTATTACCAAATTGTGTTTTGAGGGTCTGCTAGTAACAGCAATTAAAATATAATCTTAATATACCTGGTAAGTAGGAGTTATAAGGCAGTATGTGGAATCAACTTCTAGTAGTAAAAATAAAGAGAGGTTTGACACACAAGGGAGACAGCTGAGATATGTATAACGTTCCCTCTTCCAAACTATGTACCCTTGCTATTTAGTTACTTTCTGTTCTTGTTCAGTTTGGTAAGAAGAGAAAAGGAGGAAACTGAAAAGTCTGTCCTTTGTTCTTTTTCACTTTCCTTTTCAGCTCCAGACAAAGCTGGTTTCTAGCACTATAGTTCATGGTGTGAATTAAACTAGCCAGAATGAGTATCTGCTTCGATTTTTAAAAAGTCAACCTAAGCCAAAACATCCCCTTCTAGTTTCATTTTCACTTTGGTTATTGCCAAAAACACATCTGCTTTTTGGGAGGTGCTTTAAGCAGCTCTTGGAACTGCATCTATTTTTGCCCATATCCTGAATGCTGGGGGGAAAGTCTGAAAAAAACCCTTCTTTAAAGACTAAATAAACTATAAACAAAACACAGTCTGCAAGTGGTATACTGAGTTACAAGCAAGGGAATTATGCAGTGACTGACTCTGTCTCATCAAGCTTCCCTAGACTGAGCTACAGTTTAGAACCCCATCCTGCATCTCATGGGCTTGTAGAGCCATACACAAGTGTATGCTCATGTGTAAGCCTAAACAAGGAAAGGGACATGGAGTGAATGTCCCAAGCTGCTCAGCAACATTCTAGACCTTTGCATATTGAACATGAATGTGTCTATAGTGTTCTGTAACATGGTGGGATGCAGTGACAGAATTTCCTTGATCAAGAACTCTTAATCCCAACTACAGGAAGCCTGTAACACATTAAGCAGAACATGGTTACAAGTTCAAGAAATGCACAAGTCCCTTGTTCTGAAAGTTGGGGAATTTTCCTGTCTTGTGATCTATGAGCAAACTCAGATGCATTCAGTCCCCTTGAACCTTAAGAGCTAGCCCTTGGGGTACTTAGACTTGGATGAAAAGCAGAAAAACACTTCTTATTATTTAAGTGTAGTCTGCTTAGAAGTTTGACAGAAGGTTCTTCTTTGTCAAACATACACACTGAAGTTTAGAAATAGTCTCACAAAACTTAGCTCAGCTCTAAATACTGTAAAACTCATGCACACATTCCTTTTTGTATTAAATTAGTTCATAAAACTTGGTATTTAATTACATTTTGGGACTTTGGGTATGGTCCAGAAAGCCACTTAAGCACATCTTGATTTCATCTGCCCAATACATTCTCTTAAAAGCAATCCTAGACTGCGAGGGAGAGCAAGGAAACCCTACAGATTGATTAAGTTCTAGACCGAGGTTTTTGCCAGGACAAAAGTTTAGTGATATTTTCCATAGCCACACCTCTTAATAACATATTGGAGAGTGCTTCTGGGGCAAAAGGGGTGCTTGTGTAACAATGTGAGAGCTGAGTTAATTTATTCCAGGAACAAGCCACCTGAAGGAAAAACAGCTGCCTGGTTGTGTTTTTCCTTGTTGTGTCTATTACGTCTGTTTTGACTGGTGAAATTTATGAATTGGCTTGACTATGTAGACACAATTGAATTAACTGATTTGATTCTTTTTTTAAAAAAGGTCTACCCACTTTCTTAAGAAACATCACACTGATCTCTGATGTACTTGAAGGTCCATTCTTGCACTGTTCTGTAACACTTTCCCTTAGTTCTGGAGCTTTCTCTCGATAGAGGGCAGTCCTCAAAGGTTCGAACCATTCCTGCATGTTCAGCCTTTCACTGCTGGGACAAGATCAGATTCATATATAATCAAATCTTCAGCACTATTATAAAAGCTGGGTGAGCTCCCTTCATTCAGTTGTTTATATCTGAAATTTCTAGGAGAATCGTTAAAAAAAACCTCTCTGGTCTTTCCAGGTTTTATCCAAGAAAAGTAAAGCCTGGAGAGGTTACCAGAAGCCCTCCATGGCAGATCCCTGCTCCCTGCTCCCAAGCTAATGCACCCTTGGAAAGATGTAAAGAGAACTAATGGTGGAGAGGGTTTATTCTTAGGTCCTGGATATATGTGAGCCTACTGAAATACATAATTTGCTATAAGTGTTTAGTCCTATACTCTGTCCATTTCGCTAAATAGGGAGGCAATAAAAGTCATTTTCTGTATCGACTGAAGAAATAAAACAATTTCTCAATATATTTAATTAAGTCCTGATTCTGGAACAAAGACCCAACTTGGACTGGCAGCAAAAAGTGGGCTATAAAGAAAGTGAACTAGCAATTATTAATTTTTCAAGGCTGTTAAAATCCCCACCCCACAGGTTAAATCCCCACAAGCTAAATGAAATTTCACCCATTCCTACTTGAAAACAGAGGGAACCACCGTCCTGACTGTTATGAGACCAAAGCATCACCACTGCATTCAATCACAAGCTACATTGTGGTCATATGAGGAGAAGTTAACAGGGTTCCTCTTCGCCTTATATACAGTAACTGCTGATTGTAGACTGACTGCTTTGATTGTGATTTCCTGCATGGCAGGGGATTGGATGGCCCTTGTGGTCTCTTCCAACTCTGTGATTCTATGATTCTCCTGCAAATCACCTTGTTATATTGGAAATGCTGAGCTGCTTGTAGACTTTTGGAACTTTTTGGCAGGATTAAAATGTGAGAAGGAAAGAAAAAGAGAATTAAGTGAGGATATGGACTGACATCTAACAGCAAAATGAAAGGGGGTATGTGTTGTACTATGGACTTAAAGAAGGAGGCTAAAAAGATTACTGTACTGAAAATGGTTCCTCTATAAAAGCATACTTGATCAATTGGTAACGGCAGAATATGGAGAATAGTGGATCTTTGAAACAATCCGTAAATGTAAAAGTAGGCAGGTACAAACTGCTTGAGTTCAGGGGATGCACTGCAAACCCCCAATCAAATGGGAGGAGGTCACACCCCTGGCTGTGGCTATGCCACTGGGGAAAACCCCTATTTTTGTATCTAAAGCAGTCACTTCCTCATCAAAGCTTCCTTGTCTGAAACATAGTTACTTCATTTTCTAGCACAAAAACATTTCTGTTTCTCCTCTGTTAACCATCTATGATAAAATGGGGTGGAAGTGTACTGCTCTGACTTATACACCATCAACAGAATCAACATCAGTCAGCTGAATGAAGAAAAGGCACTGCTGGAAAATGCATGTATGAAATAGAAACAGATGTCCAAGTGATTTCCAATTCTTGTATGTGTGATGTGCACTAAGGCTCATATCTCTGACAGAAAAGACACCTTTGAACCTGGGTGTTTAGCCTCATAAAACAAGGCACAGAAAGAACAAATATAAATATGTTAGCTTGTTCATATTTTCAGAAGAGTTTTAGGTTTAATAAACATGCACTTCTACCATCATTTATGTACCATTATACAATTCAGTGACAAAAAAATTGAGATCTGTATTTGAGGATATAATTGACAAAATGCAAATTCAGGCTTCTGATTTCTTCTCTTGTGTATATTATAAATCATAAAAAATCAGAATTTTAAACTCAGGAGTCTCATCAAGCATGTAAGCCCCACTGAGATTTGCTTTTATTTTTCCTTGTTTGGACAATGTGCTTGAAACACGGTTCAAAATCTAACTGAACCCTTTGACCAGCCATCCTTGTCTTCAAACTGTAGAGCAGCATTTCTCAAGAGTGAAAGCAGCAATAAAAGAGCCACTAAATAATTGGATTCTTTTCACCACTGAGCACTTCAGGTTTACAATGGCTCAGAAGTCTCCCACTGCAGTGCTCTTGGCCCGCTTGGTGATCATCTAAGATGATATAAGAGGTGTGGTTTTCCCTCCACCCATCTCACTAAACAATTTTCTGTGCTTGTACCTAGACCATGAGATCCAAAGAGATCAGGCAATAGAGCAGCAATTTACATCAACAAAGGGGATTTTGATGCACTTCTCTGAATGAGGCAGCATTACCATGTTAATAGGTTGCTGGAAACTTTTTTGCAAATGGAGAACAGTTCTGCTTTCCATTTTAACTGTAACAATAGCAAAGGAGCTCCTTAAACTGCATCAAACAGCAGTCGGACAAATCCCTAACTAGCCATCCGCTCCTGCCGGGTTTTTTATTAACCACCAGGCCATAGGAACAAAAGGGGGGAAACAACTTGGAGTTTTAGCTTTATTCCCACCTCCTAATCCCCTAGGGATGGCAAAAGGAATTGCCTGCAAAGCATCGAACTTTTTTTTATTAAAAAACTACCCACTGCCTCAAAAAACCCAATATGGATTTGTTCTAAGGTGCTTCTTCCTGTCCTTTGAAATAAAATAGTTTTCAGGTATGATTTCAAATAGCAGGAGATTTTTAAACCTCCTGGTTAACAGGGTTATGACAGGACTTCCCCTCCTTTTCCCCACACCCAACTCCATTTTTCAGACAGCTGTTGTTCTTCACCAGTTCCCACACATATCCACTTGTTCCCTTGTCACATACTTTGAATGTGCACTCCTCCTGACACTGACGACCTCACATAATAAAGAATGAATGGAAATGTTGCCTCTGCAGTGAGACTGTGGAACAGAGCCCATTCATTCACACTAAAATGTGCTTCTGTCACCACGGTACATATACCATCCTTTACCTGATTTCTCCCTACAGACTTTCCTCTAGAAAAACACATTCTCTCTTTTAGGCAGTTCTTGCTTGCCTTTTCAGCTGGCCCAAGGAATCTAAACATAGTCTTTTTTGCAAGTTATGTTCTCCCAGCCATGACTAAATGCAATGAGAATGGGCAGAAATTTGGGTTGGCACACTTCTTTACCACTACTCCATTCTCTCATCAACAACAACCAAAAAACTCACAGTTTCTTGGTTGGACTCCTGCAATAGACAATCACAGAAGCAATCCCCTAGTATTCTGTACCTCTTAGCACAGAAAGTAACACCTGAACACAGAAAACTCATGTTTATTTGAACGTGAGGTCTATCTGACCACTCAGGTGTTTCCAGTGATCAGTGTTCAAACACTAAGCAGGTTACTTAGTGTAGGTATCACTTTCTACTTATGGTGAATAAAGCAAGGGAGAGAAATGTGTGATCCTCAAGAGCCATTCCCAATCTTCTTGCACAGGTAAAGGGGGAAACAATACACGGTATTTGAAAATGCCTATATGGCTTTAAGAGCCCTCTTTCATCTTCACAGAGCTATAACTTGGCTGAGTATCTGAAACAAAACAAATCAAGGCTTTTGATATCCGAAATAAACCATACTGTTTATGCAGAAAGAATGAGCCCACAGAAAATATGTCTTGAGAGAATAATGCAGTGTAATACATAGTGTAGAGTTCCTGGAATAGTATTACTTCAGAATGCTGAAGAGAAGTATAACAAAACTCATTTTCACTTCATACCTTTACCTTGGAGAACCAAACCGGATTTTTCAATCACATATAAGAAAGATGTAAATGGTGCAGAGGGGGATTTGGCAACCAGAAGCTGCAAAAACAAAGACAAAACAAACAGTAATTCCTTTGGTGTGCTCATTACAGTTGCAATTTGCAGTAAAAGCCAACAACTCCAGCCACAAATATTCTAGCATATTATCTCACAGGAGTGCTACAAAGACTTTATGCTAACATTTCTTTTATTTTTTAAAAAATGTGTCTTAGTTCTTTATGTTCAAAATACAGATTTAAAGTTTCCAAACTTCCACAGTCTTTGAACATTAGTTGTATAAATTCCAGTATGAACAGGCAAAGTTCCAAATGCCTGGCTGATCTGTATGTCTCAGCAAACACAGGAGAGAAGAGGAACTATGTCAGAGCACAAAGAGGTCTTTGCATTAAGAAAGAAGAGTAATCTCTAACATAAACTAGCCAAAGCTTGCACTTCGACTGGTTGAGGTTTCTGAAAAGCACCCATGGCATAAAATATTGCACTGTAAGGCCAATACAAGTGCATGTAACCAGCATGTATTATGATTCACATACAGAAACTCCAGAATGGACGCTGGCAGTTCATCAAGGTCTGAGGACTCATTGACACACAATCCAAATTTGAAGCAGATTTCCTCATTCATTTCTGCCTCAGGAAAAAAAGGGAAAGGAACTGGAAAGCAATTTCCCAGTTCGTGGTTTTCACAGTGGCATTTCCAACTTTGTAGCCCTTAGGGCACCATTTAACAAGGCTGCTGATCCAAAGCACATTCTGGTTCCTTTCATAGCTCTCTTTCAATTACAGTGATGTCATGCCCATTTCACCAAGACCCAGAAAATACAGCAGAGCATACCACTTTCTTTATTTTATGTATACATGTACATGTATATTTAGAAAATATCACAAAGACTGCAAACAGCACTGTCATGGTCATTCTAGTGTCTCAAGATTAAAGTTCTCCAGTTATGCATCTTGTAACTATTATGAACTTTGCTCCATGAAATATTCTGCCATTTCCCATTGATCATTAAATAACACAGTTCAGATGCAAGGATCTTAAGTTTATTGCTAGCATACCAAATAACATATTGATGTTTAAAGTATTGTTTTACAAACCAAAGGGTTTGGTTGCCCTGAAGTACAGCTGAAGGCATTCAGATAATCTGAAATTCCCTTTGTAGGTTCTTAAGTAGCAACACTATATGGGGAATACTCAGAATCTGCTACAAAAGGAAGCTTGCTGATATAAAAGAAGAAGTCTTTATAAGATTATTTTTATATGTCAAAATTTAGAGCCATCAAACAATTTAGCATGCCATCTGCTATACCATTTATATAGTTGATGGGTGTGGATGATCAGTCAAAAATGCTGAGATTATTGCATTGTCACTTTTTATTTGTATTCTCTTTTTAAAATAAACTAAGTAAGGCATGCAGTCAGGAGGATTTGATCATTAACAATTCCAAAACAAAGGTGATGGTCTTCCCTAAGAAGGAGCACCTTCAGAAATGGTTGTTAGATTAACATTTGATTGAGCAATGCTACAGTTTTTAATCTGGGGGTAAAAGTATCTGTTCTCTAGTTACTCAATAAGCACAGAGTTCATAGGTGAACTGTTCCAGAATCTCCACACTATTAAAACCCATTGATTTTTAATCATATTTTTCCTTAAAGTATTTGAAAACCAGGGCTCTCAAACCTATACTTTATAAAGCCCTAGCCCATATAATTCTGCCTTGTAACAACTGCAGGAAACAACTGTATCTTTGTTAAAGTGCCAGGTGGCAAAACAAAACTCAAACAGATTGACATAGACGGCATGATGCTGGAATTTCCATTCCACCAGGTACAACCACTAAAGATGGTTTAAGACAAAACACTTTGTCCTTCATTCCTCAAGAAACCATTTTAGGATGCAGTGCATTGTACACACAAACATCCTGTCCAAACTGAACTCAACCAGTTTGGAGCAGAAGTTGACTGTGCTCAGAACCAACAAGCTAGGCTCTAAATTAACTAGTTTGCAATGACATATGGAACAGATGTGTGTTTTCTGTTGTTTTTATGTGATTACTGTTTGTATTAATAAACCTTCATGGTACAGTTTTCAAAAACCAAAAAGGTAGACAGTCTACCTGAAACCTAGGCAGGAGGGGGCAAGGCTTGCATTAGCATTAGGATCATGTGCCACTGGGTTTGTACAAGCTGGAACACAAGGGAGACTAAGCCCATTCCAATGACAGAAGAAATTGTGACTGGTCCTAGTGTCATGCCCTGTAAAGAAGTTGGAGATTCGGAGGAGGAAGCTCGGCGTCAATCACAAAGAATTTATATCAAATGCCAAACAGCAGGGAACAGCTGCACCAGTGAGAACTAGAGTTAAAAGTCTGGGAAGAATGCCAGAACCTTTGTCAGAGGGTAACTGACTTCCCTGGTGAAAGCATCCTGTTCATGGACTCTCTTGTGGCCTGACTTCCTGGACTGGACCTTTAGACTTTGAACTGATGATTCTGCTTGTTGGAACCCTTGACTTTTGAACTGATTGACTAACTCTCATTCCTCGAATCCTGGCTAACTGAACTGACTAGATGATACAAGAATCTTCACCCAAGAGTGGGGATATCACTGGGTGTATCATGTTCTCTCTCTTTAAGAGGTGTCATGCAGCAGAGTTGCATAAAGGAGGACATTTCAACCTTCATTACCTGGCAGAAGTAAGAACAAATGAAATTGCAATGATTCTCTAGTGAATTCATCAAAATGTGTTATTCTGGAATTGTATCAGCAGTAGGTGGAAGTATAAACATGGTGTTCAAGCAGTAGATCCATGACAGTGGAGATGTAAACATAAAACAAAACTGCATTTGTCTTGCATGGATCTTCTGAGGAACACTTCAGTAAACTTGACCAGTATAAACAATGTACCACTGAAGCATTCATACAGACTCTGGCATTAACCATTTAGTTACATAGTTCCATCATTAGTCAAACTCAACCACCAGGCGGGTTCAACTTGGAAACACCAAGCTGAACAGTGTTGGCTAACTCTGGCAGCTCTGGGGACCATTTCTGCTTCTTCTTGTAACTCAGCAAGCCACACCAAATCAAAATACTTTCTCCTAGATTTCCTCCCCCCCCCCCCACACACACACATAAGTGAGTATGTGTGCTTGGCATTTCAACCCTACCAGGCCTGTTTTAAGTCTGAAATGGCCCTTTTCTGTTTTGTTTTGGTTTACATTTGACTTGGGGGTTCTTAGGGGGCATGTTGGAAGTCCTGGCAGGCCACATGCAGTCTAGGCCACTGAACCTAGAAGAAAAGTTTGCTTCTGCTGCCTCTTTTTATCACAGCCTAAAACAAATATATACAACCAGCCTTTTGCTTAATATCTAACACATTAATGTCCACAATGTGAGCACCTTTGCCAAGATATTCAGCCAAAGAGACTTCATCAAGGGATGGATACTGCTACCTGCCTAAAACAGAGAAAACCAAGGGGTTGTCAAAGACTTGAGACACTACAGTATACCCAGCAGGTAGTTTTCTGCTTAGTCAGTCACACATTGTGCAAAGTCTAAGGCCATTTCTTGTTGTTGTAACCAGAGAGTATTGTAGGCATAGTGTATGCCTCTTTACAGAAAGGCAGGGTGCCAACACACCTGGAGGCTGTAGTAAGACTTCTTCTCCAACCTTCCATTTTTGGGTAAAGTGCTGGAGCATGTGGTGGCTTCTTCGCTCCAGCTGTTACTGGATTAGATGGATTATCTAGATCCATGTCAGTTTGGTTTCAAGCCTGGCTATGGGACAGAAACAGCTTTGGTCACCTTGGTAGATGACCTACACAGGGAACTAGACAAGAGAACTGTGTCCCTGTTGGTTCTGCTGGACCTCTCGGCGGTTTTAGATACCATCGACCATGGTATCCTTCTCAGTCGCCTCTCTAAGGTGGGGCTTGGAGGTACTGTTCTACAGTGGCTCCATTCTTTCCTGGAGGGGCATTCTTAGAGGATGGTACTTGGGGATTCCTGCTTGATTCCTTTGCCATTGGCTTGTGGGGTCCCTCAAGGTTGAGTGTTGTCTCCTATGCTATTTAACATTTATATGAAACCAGCGGGAGAGGTTGTATGGGGTTTTGGAGTAAGGTGTCACCAGTATGCTGATGATACCCTACTCTATCACTCCTTTCCATCTAATTCCAGTGAAGCTGTTCTTGTGCTAAACTGGTGCCTGGTAGCTGTGATGGAATGGATGAGATCAAGTGGGCTGAAGCTTAATCCAGATAAGACCTAGGTCTCCAGGTCAAAAGGCAAATCCGGAAACAGGGATTCAGCCTGTGTTAGACAGGGTTACACTCCCCTTGAAGGCTCATTTGGTGGGAACAAGAGATAGGGCCTTCTCAGTGGCTGTTCTCAGGCTCTGGAAGTCCCTCCCTAGAGAGGCCAGGTTGGCCCCAACCTTGTTTTCCTTTCGGTGGCAGATAAAAACATTCTTATGCCACCAAGTCTTCTCAAACTGACACAGGTTGATCTTTAAATGCTGTGTAAGGTTTGTACAGAGCTTTGGATAGAATTTTTTAATACATTTTAAATTTTGATGTGTAATGTTTTTAACTTTTTAAATTTAATTGTTTTTGAAATTCTATATCAATATTTTAATGTTTTGTATTGTTTATAACTTGTATTGTTTAAAATTATGTTAGCTGCCTTGAGCTCCTACATTTAGGAGAAAGGTGAGATATTAAATAAATAAATAAATAAATAAATTCCTAAGAACTGGAAGTGCAACTGTGCACTTCACAAACTTTCTCTTTGGAGCAAGGCTTCTCCTAATTTATTATAACCAGAGGGAACATTGAATGACTGTCACACTAGTTCATGGGGCTGCTTTGCACTGGCAAAAATATCCTTATAGAATGCTTTCTGGAATCATGGGAGAGTTCCATGGTATGATGAAATTGAGATTTTAAATTCAAAATACACACTCAGCTGTGGCAAGGAGGAAGGCTTTACCAGAAAGCAGCGCTTTCTGGAAAAGTCAGTTTGTCACGTGGCACTGATTGCTGCAATTACCGCTTTGAAATCCTCTAACCACAATTAAACTGTGATGGTATTCTATTACTGGAAATGGTGAGAGAAAAATAGTACATCTAGTATCCTGTTTAATGAAGTATGCAGTTACACTAACTGGTGTGATTCAGCTGCTGTGTCCATACAAATAGCATATTATGCTGTGATGCATATGATAAGGAAAACCAGCAAGTGCCTTAAGAACCACAGCAGAACACTTGTTGTTGCTGTTGTTGTGGTCCCTTTGGTTCTTTCCAATTTATAGAGACCCTAAGGAGAACCTATTTCAGGGTTTTCTTGACAAGATTTGTTTAGAAGAGGTTTGACTTTGCCTTCCTCTGAGGCTGAGTGTGACTTGCCCAAAGTCACCCAGTGGGTTTCCATGGCTGAGGCATTAACATGTAGTCTTCCAAATGTTGTTTAATTACAGGCCCCAGCATTTCTCATCATTGGTTATGTGGCTAAACATATTGCACTTTTATTCCAACATTAAGAGCAAGTATGGTGAAGTGGTTTGAGCATTGTTCTATGATTTTCTGTGAGTTTTCCGGGCTATGTGGCCACGTTCTGGAAGAATTTATTCCTGGCATTTATGGGGTGTATATATAATTGTGTGACCCTTGGTTGGGAGGAAGTGATTTACATGTTAATATGTGTGTTAGTTTGTTGTTCATTGCAAGGCCTCAGGGGGGAGGATATGTGTATCTATTTAATAAGCAATCCATTGTCTGTGGGGAAACCCCCTGACCCTGGGTAGTGTTCATTTGCATGTAGTGAGTCGTAGCTGCAGTGGGTAGCCTTCTATCTCCTCAATGTCTCCCAAAAACAACAACAGTTCCTCTTCTGGAATGATCTTTAAGGGTTACACATACACACACACACACACACACACACGTATGCATACAGACCCATCTGCATGTGCATACACACACACAGTTCTGAGAAAGTTAGCCATAAGCAACAGATGGTAGTGCAATGCTTGCAAAGCAAGATCAGGCAACTCCCTTGGCTGCTGCCATGGCAATAATAATAATAATAATAATAATAATAATAATAATAATTTATTTGTGTTTCCCCGCCTCTCCCAAAGGATCGAGGCAGACAAGAAGGGGTGCCATAGCTGGATCTGGCCAAGGCACCCATTGTATCCCATCTCCTTGTCTAGCATTTTAGAATACTGTTGCTCTATGCAAGCTCAGAATCCACATGTGGGACTGAACAGAGGCCAAAGAAAACAAAGCCTTAAACTCAAAATCCACAAAAATAACTATACATGCTCCATTTAAAAAGTTTTTAAATTTGCTACATTGTCTTTGCTTTTATGACAAATAATGTTATTGTTAACAATGACATTTGTAAACTACTTATTCAAAGCAAACTGTACAACATTCAGATGGGTAATATTTAAATTCAAGCTAAACTCTCTAATTATGTAATTTTGCAACTATAGGGCTAAACAGATCGTCCAAAAGGGTCAGCATCAACATGGAGTGGGGGCCACATGACACACACCCCAACTCCACCCCCAAGCCATCATCACAACAACAAACCGACCAGATGGTGGGTGGCGTTATGGCGCTCCTTTGGTGTGGCATTCAGATGAAACATGCCAAAAGGAGTGCTAGAAAGTGCCACAGTGGCGGCAAAGGTGCCCTTTTTCTGTCTCCAAAAGGAGGAGCATTTTGCTGCTTCTTTGGGGGGTCTGGAAAAACACCACATTGCAGTGGGGCTGCAGTGTGCGGTAGTGGCAGCCCTGATCCAGTGCTAAAAGGGGCAGCGGCAAGCCGCTCCTTTGGGACTGTCTGTTTTGTCCCTATATTTGCACAGAAGAGTACAGTGAGAAGAAATGCATTCAATAAGCAATGTCATTCAAGAAAGGGTGCAAATAACTTTGAATTTTCAATTGAATTCATGTTCTAATAAAAACACTGCAAAGCAAACAAATCTTTTGTTTGATCATGCCGAATGTCTGAAACAGACAATCCTTATTCCAGAGTCTCCATTCTTACTGTAGATGGAGAAAATTTGTTTTTTCAGCTGCTTCAAGAAAACAGGAAAAGAGCCAATGGGGAAAACAACTCAGCTGAGTTTTGCATCAGTTCAACAAACTTAATTTTCCCCTGTTTGCTTGCATATTCTTAAACATTTAGAAGTTTAATCTGATGTTCTAGCATAAAAGCATACAGGCAAATATTTCCCTATCCCAAAGTGAAAATAAAAAAGCTAGAATCCAACCTTTCAAGTGCTAGCTATAGTTAGGAATACAAGGAGGAACATAGGAAGCTACCCAAATTGCATTTGTTCATCTAGCTCAGTGTTATCAATAACGGCTCTTCAAGCTTTCAATTAGAGGCCATTCCCAGCCCTAGTTGAAGATTTCAGTAACTGAGCCCAGGAGTCTTTGCAGGACAAAGTCCATTTTGTCACTGTGTTGCATCTCTTTCCTCAAATACCCCAAGGCTCTGGAAGCTTGCTTAGCTGAATCTATGCAAGACTTGATTGTAAAATAGGTTAGTAAGCCCAGTGACCTGAAGAAAGTATGAGCACCTGTCAATTATAAGGCTTTGGTTCCCCTATTCACCAAAATACATATTGTCTTAAGAGTATTCTTGGATCCAGCAATGCACCTGGATTGTCAGATTGTTTTGAATTTAACAACTCTCATTCATTCCCGCTGCCTTAATAACCTTGACATTTATAATAAGTTGTATGTAGCACCTACCCTGAAGGACAGTTTGGAAGCTGCAACTGGATAAGAAAATATTACATCACCAGGAGTGTATTACATCAGTTCTCCAAAATTTGTATTGACTTAGTTTTGAACTTTTAGTTCTTGTACAACACACCATCTCTTTTCTTCTGGAGTCCCCTGTGAGCAACTTAGAGCGCTGTCTCTTGGAAATGTAATTTGTACCTTAATGACTAGTATGAACATAGGGGACCAATCTCTGTATTACCCCACACTGGAAGAATTCCCTTCTTCTGGAGATACAGCAAATCCTAACAACAAACTCTTTCCAGCTATTTTGTTAGGGATTGCATTTAGCAGCCAGAACTAAACATTTGAAGATTATATTAATTCATAGTTTACTCTGAACCTTTTCTTATGGAGTGACTGTGGGGACAGGGATAGTGGGGTAGAGTGGAGACTTCTCTTTTGTGTCTTTCTCCCCTGGCTCTGCAACTCCCTACATATATCAATTCCTGGCAACTGAGTGGATGTGGAGGGCGGCTGCCCAAGGCATCTGGGGAAAATAGAGCAGTTAAGCCAGAATGTACCTGAATGTAGGTAAAGGTAAAGGTAGTCCCTTGACATTAATGTCTAGTTGTAAGTCTATTTGTAAGTGTAGGAGGCGGTGCTCATTTCCATTTTTAAGCCGAAGAGCCAATGTCTGATGACTGCTCCAGTAGTCATATGGCCAGCATGACTGCAGTGAACACTGTTACCTTCCCACTGAGAAGTGGTACCTATCCATCTACTTGCATTTGCTTGCTTTGGAACTGCTAGGTTGGCAGAAGCTGGGACTAGTGACAGGAGCTCACTCCATTATGCAGCACCTGGGCCTCAAACTGCTAACATTCCGATCTTCCAGTCATCAGAACTGGTGTCTTAACCATTAAGCCACTGCATCCCTTCAGGTACCAGAATGTACCTAAGCACATATTTGCCAGTAGCCAGGGAGACAGCACTGCATTGCTGATTGTCACTGAAGCTAGGCAAGAGGTATAGGTTCCCTTCAATATCCACAAAACTATGGTAAGTACACTAGTGCAACCAGGAATGGTGGTGGTTATGCCAGTGTGCCACTTAACAGGATTCCAGCCATAGTAGGCTACTGTGAGGGAGCCATTTTACTACGCCATTGTATTTAATGGGACTTGTGCATCCATGGATTTTGGTATCCTGGAACCAAATCCCAGTGGACACCAAGGGCCCACTGTACAAGTGAAAAAGATCTAGGGGTCTTATTAGACCACAAGCTAAACATGAGTCAACAGTGGCCAAGAAAGCCAATTCTAGACTGTATCAACAGGCGTATATTGTCTGGATCTAAGGAAGTAATAACATGCCCAGAGGGTCACCATAAAGCAAAAATGACTTGGAAGCATAGAGCAACAACAATATACAAGGAAATACTCTTGTGTATTTTTCCTTCTGTTGTAGTCAGAAGCTGGTGGTATTTCTTAATAAAGTTAGGTGAATTCACACTGCATACTGGGAGACATAGCTCATAATCCATGAATCAAAATTTGTCCCTAAATAAGAAGACTGACCACTTATTCTGTGTAGTAGTGGAAAAAGGCAGACCACCAAAGAGTAGTACGTTTGAAGAGGGTTTTTTTTTTTTAAATTAAAACCAGGTTAGTGGGTCACAATTCAATAACACTCTTTATGGAGCAGTCTAAATGCAACATACCTCTCCCTTCTCCATGAGAAAATCCTGTCCAACGGAAGCTGCTTAGAAAGGGATTTCCTCCCTCCTATTTTATAGAACAGCAGCAATGGTTGCTTGGGGCACTTTATGAGAAGTGGGCCATAAATCCTGTCCAATTAGTGCAGACAGTACACAGGCACCATTTGTGTTGAGTATATCCCACACAAGAACACTTCAGGAGGTAGGGATCAGAATAAACAGAAGCAAGATGAACAAACATAAGCCACTGAAGTGGCCCCTTCTCCAGAAATTCATGATGACATTTTCTTGCCTTGTTTGCTCTCCCCCACTTTCCCACTCACTCAGTTCAACACTCAGACATTAGACAGCATGCAAAGTATTTGCATTATGCTTTCTGTTGAGAAAGACTTTTTCCAATTGTAATTTCTTGTCCTCCAGGAAGTGGAAGAGGATTTGTATGGTATCATTCATGTACACAGTGATTTATAAAGAGCAACAAATGGAAAGATCCCTGCTTCAAAGCCTAGCAACACAGATAAACTTTATCACGAGTACACCTTTAATTACCTGTTGCAGGTAACTGATCATAAGACATTCTCTATCAATGGTTAAATACATACATTGGGGACAAACTAACCACAGCATTGTTCTCACAGCCTTACATTGTTTGGCCTGTGTTTTACCAACATCATTCTAACTTGACATGATTGGAGATTTGGTTGCTAGTATATGTCATTTGAAGAAAAAAAAACATATTCTTCAGTTCCTCAATTGTTCAGCACCATTATAATACAAATATAACAGATGCCTTGCTTGGGAGTTAGATAAACTAAAGGACAAGATACATCAGCAATACTTCTTGATCCATAGAACAAAACAAAGCATAGCAGGATAGAATTCATCCATCAAATTATTATTCAGGATGCAAATTTTACTGTACTCTCACTTTAGATGAGAAAACAACAACAAATCTAAAATTGTTCAAGTTTTCTTCTTTGCACACTTCAAAAAACTTCCAAGTCCAAGCATCTGGGGACTTCCAGTGGCAACTTATCTATGCCTGTATAATGTATATTGTTAATTAATTAAATACTGTACATGAAATTTTTAAATTGGTTGTTACATATGGCTAAAAATATTTACATAGCCAATGCAGTGGTTTTAGCATTGGATGACAGCTCGGGAGACCAGGGTTGAAATTTCTGTTTGGTCATGGAAACCCAATGGATGAATCTGGACACATCAAACCTTCTCAGCCTCAGGGGAAGGCAATGGCAAACCCTCTCTGAACATATCTTGCCAAGAAAACCCTGTGGTAGCTTTGACTTAGGATCATTGTAAGTCAAAAACGACCTGTAGGCACACAATAACAACAGAACAAAGATATTTACGGCTACCTATTCTCTGTCTATGCCCCTCCATCACAACTTGATGAGCTTTTGTCAGTCAATATGCAGCACTTCTCATTTTGTTTCTTCTGGGCATTGGTAAATGTCAGACAATCAGTATCTAAGTTGCTAGTTTGTAATCTCCAGGAAACTGTTCTATAGTGCTTTCTCAAAAGTCATAAATACTTGGGAGTTATCATGTGATGACAGGTTGACAGCTATTGTGATAAGCATGAAAGAAATGTTACCAGTGTCTCTCCCCCTCACTTTTTTATGAAGGGCAGTGGCCACCCTCTTACACACATATCTAAACGAAACTAACAAGAGTTCCAAACTCTAGCCAAGATTTATCCAAGCTGTAGACAATACCATAAATATTTTCACCCAAAGCACTGGTTTTTAGCATAAAACATATATTTTAATATTTATTGGTAACCACCAGAAGAAGTCATCCAGAGGTTTGGGTTACAATGTAATCAATGTGAAGGGAAGATAATTGTTTTAGATAATGAGGCTCAACCAATGCTGGATGGCAATGCAGTCTAAAAAGCTACAGATTTAAGAAGAGTTCTGGATGTAGAGGTGGCAGACCTGGCAATGAGTGCCTTTTTGTCAAGTTAGTTTGATGCATCTATGATCCCATACCAGATTTAGCCTCAATTAATTGTATCTTGGTTATATCCAGATTAGACAACTGTAATGCATACAGGGCTGCTTTTGAACACAATCAAGATGCTTGAGATGGTTCAGAATGTAGCAGCATTTATGTTGGTAGAGGACAAATGTTTGCACCTGCAACTCTGCGTCAAATGCATTAGCTTCCAGCATTTATTTGAATTAGGGTTGCTAGGTCAGTAAATGATCTGAGTCCAAAGCTAGGACTTAGGGATAGATCCTTAGGGTGATGTTACAGGTGGAAGCCTCTAGTGATGCTAAAAGGAATGCCCCTTGATGATAATATTGTGATACATTAAGCAACAACCACAGTTGTTCAGAGAATATATTGCAATCTGTTGGTTTTTAAGTCAAACAAGAAAGCATTTTACTAGTATGAAATGAAGTTTTCCAAATTCTGCACTGTTTTGGGGGGAGAGATGCACATTTTTCACAGTGTAGTTTTTTAACACATTTGCAAACACTGCTTTTAGTTAGGGAAAGTGGTGGTAACAGAAGAAAGAGAGTGACAGAAAAGAAAAAAATTGGTAAGGAGGGAGAAGACAAATGTAAACAAGAAATATGGGTAGCAATGGAGAAAAAAAAAGAGGATAAAGAGGATAAGATGAATGGAAATAGAAGAAGAGAGAGAAGGAAAGGAGAAGATATTTATCTAGGAGCCATGTACATGTAATAGATGGCTGACATAATATGAAATGATACTATTTTTGGTGGACTGTAGAGTGCTTTTCATTTCTATCTTTGATGTTCATTTTATTAATTAGTATTAACTTCATTCAGGTGTTATTTAGTTTTTTATTTCTAGGATATTGCTACAAGAAAATGTTGTTAACTTCTAAGAAATAAATCTCCCAGATCTTGGCTTCTCTGCTGGGGATAGAACATTGTCAAGTTTACCAAAACAGTGTATTTTGTTGATATAAATTATACACACACCCATGGCACAAACAATTACTAGGGAAAATTGGTAGAGGTACCTGATGCTATAAAGTCACTGTATCATTTTTTTTCCATTTCATTTAGCGTAGCTTCTAATTTACCATAGTTCTTACAAAAGAAATCAGCACTGATATCTGAATGCTCAATAGAGTAATATCAGAGAGTGTAAAATAAACATTCTTCCTCTATAAAATCCTTTCTGGAAAAAAGACATAAATCCAATCCTACTGCAATTTTCTGCCAATGTTTGCTTTATGCATACATCCCACACATGTCCATTAGGAGGACTGAGTCCTGATTAAGAGCAACATAATGAATAAACATACTGTGCACATAACTCTTCAGCCAAGATATAGCACTTTAAATCTGTTTCTTTGATTCTTCCTGCCTCTCCTGCACCAATATTTCTACCAGTGCTTCACAAACAAAGAGACAGCAAACATTTTTAAAAGAGGGGGGCAGCTATTTGAGTAAATGAGCCACTTTGATGGCAAGCAAATCAAAGGGATAATAAAGGGCCTGAGACTCAGCTGCCACAGAAAGACCATGTTGTCCTTTGCCACTTATGGCTATCTCAAATCAACATGCCATTCAATATATTTTTATATTTATTGGAAAGGAGAAGAAATACATTCCAATCTTTGCTTTCAAAATTAGCTGGTTTTTCCAAATTTGGAGTAGAGCTATTTTAATTTTTTTTGGTAAGGAATAACCACAAGATAGTCAGCTCTCCACATCCATGGATTCTGCTTTCAAGATTCAACCATCCATGGCTTGAAAATATTCCGAAGAAGCATTCTAAAAAAACAAATTTGATTTTACCATTTTATATAAGGGGCATCATCTTACTACTGCATGTCAATGTATATAGAGTCAGCTCTCCATATCTATGGATTTTTTTTTATCCACAGATTCAAGCACCCATGGTTTGAAATATATATATATATTCAAAAAGCATACCTTGACTTTGCCATTTTATAAGGGACACCATTTTCCTATACCATTGTATTTAATGAGACTTGAACATCCACTAAGTTTGTTATCCATGGGGGACCTGGAACCAAACCCCAGAGGATACCTAGGGCCTACTGTAAAAAAAATAAAGTTTTATTATTAATTAGACTTGAGAGTCAGTGAATTTTGGTATCTACAGTGTGTGCGTGTGTGTGTATGTCCTGAAGTCAACCCCTAGTAGACACCAATGGCTGTTTTCAAAAAGACCTCTCATGGATATAAAATAGTCTAGCCTTCCCTCCACCTTTGTGGTAAAACTTCTGCCATACTTCCTTATGTACATGGGAGGCATTTGTGGGTATTTTTTTCAAACAACAAACAAACAAACAAAACTTTTTTAAAAAATAAGGAGATACTGTAATGTGAAACCCAGGGAACATCAAAAATGGCTTTGGTGGCTATCGTTCCCCTACTCTGTGGTAGATAGTCTTTTGACTTTGATTCAGACTCAGAATGTCTCATTTCTTCACTGCCACTCTGCACATATGCAAAATTTAAAGCTCCCAAGGCTTTTGCATAGTTTGGTAGAAAAATGATAAATTAACACTGGCTGATAGCCAAGCCTATAGCCCAAGTACAAGTCACACTTCCCTGCAGAATGGAGGCTGAAACCAATGCTCTGTTTGCATGCACAAGTGGCAGGAGAAGCAGAGGTGTAAATATAATCAGGAAAAGAGAGGGAAAAAATCGAGTATTTGCAGCTAAATTGGAAAGGGAAAAAATTACCCAAGAAACATCCTATTGTTTGTACATCCTGAATACCCACATTATTTTGGGGTACAAATATTTTGTTGTATTCTGTTATAATAGCAGTTATAGAGAGGCCAAAAAAATATGAGCCTGTCATTTAACCCTGGTGGTACAGTGGTTAAATACCAGTACTGTAGCCACTAGGCTGTGAGTTCAATTCCAGCCAGGGACTCCAGGGTCAACTCAGCCTAGCATCCTTCCAAGGATGCTAAAATGAATACCCAGCTTGTTGGGGGAAATTAGCTTGAAAACTACTTAGTTCAGCATGAAGTGCTATAGAAATGTAGCTGCTATATCTAAAAGATCATGATGATCTTTAAGTGAACTTCTCATGAGTGGTCACAAGACATGAGGCATGCGTAAAGGAGCCATGTACTTAATGGCTGTGAATATTGCTGCTCCCCAATCCTGCCATGTGCCTTTCCTTTTGAAGGTCAAAGACAAAGAAGTCGGTCAGCCTAAAGTCACAAGCCAATCTCTTTGATAGCCCCCATTGTATTTTCCAACATCTCATCCTATCCCAAACTCCATGGGATTGTCCAGATCCTATCCTATCAGTGCTTGATTAAATCAATGTCACTACCATCAACCAAAAGTATTCCTTCTGTAACTCTGAAGTTACAACCAGCTGAGAATAGGATTGCCATAATTCTGTTCCACAAAACTAGCAGAAAATGTATGGAAAAATGTAGGACAAAAAGTAGGCTTGAATATAGGCGTGCAGCTGTGGGAGTGTGCGCGCGCCTTAGGCACGCACCCCATTATTTCCCCCTCTGTTCATCCTTCACGTATAAGTGGTGGAGGCAGGTTCGAAACCCGTGACAACCGAGGGAGGACTGTATATGGGAATTATGATTTACAGATAACATTAGTGCAAAAAAGCATTGCTAAGGATTCTGTATGGTGTGAAACAGCAGGAGGTCAATGGAGGGGGGGGGTTTGACACCATGAATTCTTGCACCGGGTGACACCAACCCTAGAGATGCCACTGCTCCCCTTCTCTCTTCTTACTTTTGTTCTACCTGCAATTTTAAGTATAGCTGTTCAGTTAATGTAATACACCCCTACAAACATTAGATCAAAAACGTCCTTTGCTCCCTCCTATTCTTACACATTTTGATTTCTAGGCCCACTGCAACCATCACATTTGAGTCACTGGGGGAAACTAGATCTTTTTTTAAAATGGTACAGTCTTAATAAATAAATGCACAGAACATGCAATGTGTTTTTCACCTAGTGTTCTATTTAGTGGAAGAAAGGGCTTGCAAAAATGGGTAAAAACATCATTTAACATACAAATAAATTTAGACTAGGAAATAAAAGTTTTCAGCATAACTGTCCCTTGCCATCACTCAAGATTATGTCTATGTGACCGTAGTTAAGCTAGGATACTATTTATACAGTTCTAATCAGACAAGGGCAAAGACAGCTGGTCTGTAACCAAGGACACCCAGAAAGTTATGTCTGGCATTAGCAGGCCAGGGGAATCTTGGTCTTACAACATGGGAAGGTGACTAATCTACAGCTCCTGACACATTTATCGACAATAGCTCCCTTCGTGTTTTAGGTGCATGAAGAAGCAGCAAGGATTCTGTGGAGCTGTTTGTTTAGCCTCAGCCTCAAGGTCACCTGCCTCCTCCTATGAAAAAAGGGAGGTTTATTTTTTAAAAATCCCTGTACAATTTAGAGCACTGTACAAGGCTTCATGTATAATTTAGAAGAGTGGGAACTCAGGGTTCTGACCCATAAAATGAGACTCCCCTGAAGAGGTCATTCCTTAACATGAGAAGAGCAAAGAGGAAGTGAGCAACCTTGGGGGCAGAACTTAATATGTATCTACACAACACATTCACGTTGCTTCTTCAATCCAGTAATACTTGAACAGGGTTGATACATTTTTCTTTAATCCCAAATATTCCTGGGGGGGGGGCAGGAGGAATCTTTTTTCAACTCTTGCCTGTAACACACATGTAAAAAAGGAAATAGTTTCCTTTGCCACCCTTCCAAGGGGTATCTGACCATACTCAATGAATATCTACCAAATCTTAACGAAGAACCATTAATATTTGGAACAAAAGCATCTGAGCCTGAAGACTCCTCAGGGGCTCCACCCACAGTGAAGGCAGAGGCCATGACTTTCTTGACCAGGTTGGGACTGAGAAAAAAAGACAGTAAAATTTAAACCCCACTAGCTGCAGTAAAATAACTTCTCTTGGGATTCAGGATGTCTCTGTCTCTTGTGCAGCCACAAACACCTTATAATTTTGATAGTGTATGTTCTTTATCAAAGAGTGCAGAACAATTCATTATGCATCGACAAAGCTATTAGTAAAGCTGAGATTTAAAGCTGTATGAAAAATTACATTCAGTGATAGTAAAACTTCAATTACATATGCCAAATACAGAAAATTCAGTAATATGCTTACTGGAAAGATGTATGCTTGCATCTTGTCTTTCTGTATCTTACAGTTAGTTAGTTAGTTTGTTTGTTTCCCACTCTTTTCCCAGGACTTTTCAAATCTCCTCCAACCCAGGCCCACCCACTAAAATGTTTTCAAAGATATCACTTGAATTTGTGAGAGCTGCCTATTACATTGGTGGCTGTATTTTTACTCCTGAGAGATTTTTACAGCCTATTGGAAGGAAGGAAAAACTATGTTGGCAGATGGAGATGACAAAAACGCTACTCATAAATAGCTAGAAAAGATAAACATTCATTTCATAAAATGTAAAACAAATATTTCCATTAACTGACAGGAAAAACAAAATTATGTTCATGCACCTAAAAGTCTATGCCTGGAACTGCTACAACACAGCAAAGGATCAAATCTAATTGTGTCTGCTGGCAGAATGGCATCTTCCCCCCCCCCCCTCAAAATGTGATTTATTCTCTTGAAGGACTGACCATCAGGGAAGAGTCTGGGGGATTGCCACAAAGGATGGGAAAGATCTTTGGACAAGTGGAAATCCACTTGCACAGCATAGGATAAAATCTCAACATTCACCCTCCCAGTTAATAATAATCTAAATTCTAAAAGGCTAAAATGAAGGTTATTTATATTCTGAAAGAAGATTTTGAACCAGCGAATGGAATTACTGATTGTGATGTACTGAATATATATGACCACTATATGTATGTGCAAACACATATTGCAGCTTTTTTTAAAGCTAAGATGTTCTTTCCCAGACACAGATGAATATATTAGTTTTCCTATGTAATCTTTTCATCCATCACATGTGTACGCCTATGTACCTGTAGAAGAAATAGCTACCTCAGGAATCTGAAGGTGTCAGACTAAAAAAGAAGGCAGGTTGGAAATAAGTCTCTTCCAATGGTAGAGAATCCCCATAACATTGGAAAAAAATGAGGGGCAGTAAGAATGACTCCACATCTTCCCCAGCTGCAAATGTGGAGATGAAACAATGCATGTGCCAAACCAAGACAGCTGATAACAGTTTACAAACACTAGTATTTACACAACAGCGCATGGAAGCAAACACAGGAGAACAAAGGCAGTTATACTTGAATCTTCTGCTATTAATTGCCAACTTTTATTGTTTGACAAACAAATAAGGCTATGTCTTCCCTTTGCTGATATAGCAATTGTGGGGATAAGGGAAACCGGTTTCTGAGAACAATCTTTGCATTGAATGATGATTTGTAGTGGGGGAAGGTGGAGCAAAGGGTAAAGTCTTCGGCTTCTGTGAAGTCGAAGGCTTTCATGGCCGGCAGCCATAGTTTTTTGTGGGTTTTTCAGGCTATGTGGCCATGTTCTAGAAGAATTTCTTCCTGACATTTCACCAGCATCTGTGGCTGGCATCTTCAGAGAATGGCAGCCACAAATGCTGGCGGAACGTCAGGAAGAAATTCTTCTAGAACATGGCCGCATAGCCCGAAAAACCCACAAAAAACTCTTCTGCTTCTCTTCCCCTCCCCACAGTGCTTCTACCCATATTTACTAATACTAACACCAGAATTACAATGTAAGAGCACCTTTTCCAAGCAGAATGGGTTAGCTGGACCTAAAACAGAACCTGTAAGGGTAACAAGCCTTCTTGGGTTCCTCACCTGTCGTGTGTGTGAATCCAGATATTGCAAGATGAATCTTGTATTCACACTATGACTCCAAGTATTCCCCAGTGCTGCAGTTACATAGCCAGATTCTCCATCTCCATTTCTAGAAGGTCCTGGGATAATGAAAACAACAACAATAAAGTATCAATGTTCTGATCTTATAACAAAGGTGTATTTAGACTTTTGAGTTTAATATATTTTTCAAGCTAATGTGACAGTGATAACCCTAAAAAGGAAACATATAACATGTCCATGTTAGGCTGGATGTGCTTATTATTAACAGTGCTAATACAAGATTTTTTTAAAAAAAAATTGCCAATCATTTCTTAATTCTTACAGTGAGTAAAACCATTACTTGTATTTTGCATATGATCAGACTAAGTAAGCTTGCACCACTATCTTCCATAAAAGACCTGTAATGTGTATCCAAACAAGTTTCATTAAAAAAAAATCTGCCAATTGAGGTAGGATGAAATCCACACCTGGTTCTTAATTCTAAGATGTGATTTATTCCCACAGCATGTAAGATTTCTACAGAAGAGCCACAATCTCTCAGATGTCCCTGTCTTTGGTATTTCTGTATACTATACAGGATATTAAAAAGAAGCAGATAATTATTAAACTTAACATTTTAAACATCCTAACACAATATGTGGCAAAGCAAAAGAATCTCCTTTGCATGAATCTTTAAGTTTCTGGAGTGTTCATGAGAATGAAGCAGGTGACCTCTCTGCTCTTTAGTATCAGAGCCCGGAAAATGGCTAGACACCACTGTTCTAGAACCAAGTATGGTACTGGTTTAGATTACTTCAAGCAGGGATCCATCATGGTAAGATCCATCATCAGACAGCTTTGTGGTTTTTTTTACCTGTTAGCAGCCAGAATGGAACAATGCAAAATTGTTGCATGATGGCAAATCACAGACTCAAGTCTACTAAACTTCATGCTACCAGAGCTTCTTTCTTCCAGTTAGTCTCAAAGGTGCTATAAAATCCCTTCATATACTGATGGCTATGTCAGTGTATCTTTGCTAATTTTCAAATGGTAGATTTAATAATGATCTGTCAAATTATGGTCAATATTTGATAAAAAGGGTCTACCCAGCTATCTAGATAATTAAAATTGGCCAGACATCGTCATAGTAGATTCTTGGGACTGCCTCTAAATATGGAAGTTTAATCTTATGTAAGGTTCTTTTGTTTCTCTCTCTCCCCAGCAGGGTAGTTTTTAATTATCCTCATAACCAAGACAAATTTCTCTAGCTACTTCACCTATATGGTTTCTTCATTGTTTACTCATATCTATTTTCATATCCCCAAATTAGAGCTTGGAAACTTACTTTTAATAAGAAAGAATATAATGGCATGATGGAACTAGCTATATCAAAGCAATGGCATGGTGAAGCTCTGAGTACCTATTCAAATGATATTGCAGTACAGACATTTGGGACTCTGCAGCCCCACAGATGTTGTTGAATTGCAACTCTCAATAGCACCAGCCAGCATTGGCAAAGGTCAGGAATGCCTGGAGTTGCAAGACAAAAAAGGTCTGGAGAGCTGTACAAATCCCACCCATGCACTGTATCATTAAATGACTGAGCATACCAAAAATATTTAGAAGATTCTGTCTGACTCATTAGAAAGCCAAAGGGTTATTGATACCAAAATTTCCAACATTCTTTTTTCTGCACCATTTATCACCACTCCCATTCTGGAAACTGCAATATGGAGATGGAAATGGCTAGCATGTGGTTAATCCAAGGGGAGGAAATACATAATTACCTCTTCATGGCACATTCCTCTACATATCCAGGACTCCCACTGATGTCAACAAGTCCTGACTGAAGAGGGGAGGCATGGTTTTGGGCACAGTGATTACAAATAGAACAGGAAAATAGATTACTTTGCCCTTACCTCTAAGGGCAGAAGCCTTGTGGTACCAGGCTATAGCAGCACCTGCCTTGACAACACCTTGCAGGGCTATTTGTGTGATCCACATTCAGATAACTCCCCTCCAGAAATTTACTGATATGTATACTGCAGCACAAGACAGTTTTTGATGGCAGAGTAGCCTCCCTTTTACAGGTCAAGTAGGGGAAAACATCTCTTGTGGGAAAAATATTCTGTTTAAAAGAAAAACACTATAAACCTCTTTCAGCTCTTTCCTTAAATTTCTGACAACTAAGGAAAGCTAACCAGGAAGAAAGAAATGTGAACCATGAATGGAAACTGATCTGTCCTCCACCACCACCCCCATCCCCACAAGACAGTTCAGTGGCAATTGACTGACAAAGACTATGCCATTTCTCCAAGAACTGGACACCAGAAGACACCAGAAATCTTAAGGGCAGGAAATCAGAAATGGCAGTAAAAGAAGTAGCAGCTCATGTATGCTGTTATGTTAACTGTGAAATGAATTTTAATTAGAACATGAAAGAAGGTAAGTGGAAGTTAGAGTTTTTAAACAGGTATGTCCTGTCTTTGACGTCATTGATAATATTTGGGGATGAATGTCACTTTACCCTAAAAAGGGCTGCAAAGGGTACCAGTTTGTCACTGGTATTTTTTTAATTGCTAAGATGACCACTCAAGGTTTGTTTTCTTATCAAACATTCCTTCTCTATGTGGGTTATGAAATATAAAACATAAAACCTCACAACTCTGTTACTGTTCCTAGGTTATTCTTGTTTGTTTCAATTTCCCCCCATCAGTCCTATAATAATAGAGGATATTAGGCAGACATTTGCAGGTAAGTTTAATCATTCCTTTCAGCAAAATGAGGTAGGAGCCTCTAAAGGCTGCAAGGTGTTAAAGGAAAGAGCACCATACTCTAACTCCTAAGGGGACTAATGCCTTCAGTGCAATGTAGATTGGTCTGTTTAAAAACTTCTTGATCAACTCAGTTTAATTGCAAAACAGTTTTTAACATATAGCTAATTTAAATATGACCATGTAATTTTTTAAAAAAACATTACATTTGCTTAGTGCTTCATACTGAATTAAGTAGTCTCTAAGTGATTTACAAAGTGTAAGCTAATTGCCCCCAACAAGCTGGGTATTCATTATAGCGACCTAAGGAAGGATGCAAGGCTGAGTCAATCCTGGAGCCCTGGGATCAAACCCACAACCTTGTGGCTGCAATACAGGCTGCAGTACTGGCATTTAACCACTACACCAACAGGGCAATTTTACCTCCCACATAAGAGGGGATGATGATGATGATGCTTATTATTGTTGTTGTTGTTGTTGTTGTTATGTTTATTTATAACCCGCCTTCCTTTCAATACAGGGACTCAAGGTGTCTTTTCAGGGATGCCTTTTCTAAGATGGCAATTGGTCCCAGAGGTACACAGAAGTCTAAAAACCAAGGAAGCATATCCCCCACTACCTGCAACTGCTGCTTTTACATTTATTAACAGATTTAAGTTTATGTGATTTCCCCATCCTCTATTTTTAATTAAAAGAGAGTCCTAATCAAAATAATGAATAAAGATAAACATTTTAAAAAGAATCCCCTCCAGCCAAAACACATGCCTACAAAATGTGATGTCCTTCACATTCTTTTTACCTCTCACTCTTCACTCACTGAATTTCAAGGTCTTTCCCCTCATGACGGTATTTTGTTTGATCAGAAAGTATGCCTGAAAGTCTTGATGTCCAAAATGATGACCTCACTCCCTGGACAATCTGGCCAAGGTGCTTTCTGTACCTGTTACATGGCACAGGCTCCACTGCCAATCCATGTGTAACTAATAAACAAAGGGCTGGAATCCATTCAAATGTACATGCCAACATTTTACATATAAATCACAACTGACATATATTAAACCAGTCTGCACTGCATTGTCTTGCAAAAAAATAAAACACAGTGGGAGGCATTGGCTCATAGTATAAAGATACACATATCGTTCAGATAAACTGGATTTGGAGAGATATTCTGTTTCCACAGCCAATTGCTCACAGCCAATCCATTATGTTCCACAGGTACACTGGAAGGCAGAATCTATCATTTTAGTCTGCTAACACAGGGCTTTGCCAATACCAAATATCAGCAAAAGAACTTGCTGATAGAACCTTCATGTGCAATTCAAGGTGTGTACTATTAAGACAAACAGACATTTCTCCTGTTTGCCAAGACTACAATATTCAAGCAGAGAGAGCCACAGTCATTTCCCACCCGGAACATCAGGATGAAATCCACCCACAGCTATTCGTTCTTTGTGTTTTCCTAAGTACACCAGAGAAAGCAGAAGTTGTTTTCTGACTGAGATTGCAGATCAGGACAACACAAGCACTCTTTTCTTGGTTTTGTAAGTCATTTTAGGAGAGTTTCTGGGAAGGACAGAAATTTAATAATGATAATATTTTCATTATTTATCCTGAACTAAGACTGCCAACAAACTGGGGTGGGGGTGGAGACTAGATGCATCTTGGCTTTTGGGTGATAACTAAAAAGCACAGAATGAAGCCATTTTTTTCTTCAGATCATAGATAGCTGTTGCTGTTGCTGTGTGCCTTCAAGACTTTTCTGACTTATGGCAACCCTAAGGAGAACCTATCAAGGGGTTTCCTTGCAAAATTTGGTCAGAGGACGTTTGCAATTGCCTTCTTCTGCAGCTGAAAGCATGTCCAAGGTCAACCAGTGGATTTCATGGTTGAGCTGGGAATATGTGATATATATATGGGCTTGCCTCTGAAGACAGTTTAGAAAATGAAGCTGGAAAAAGCTACAGTAGCCAATGAACAGTAGTCCAATTGTGGTGCACTGGTTAAATGCCTGTAATGCAGCCACTCACTCAAAACTATAAGGTTACAAGTTCAATACCAGCAAAAAGGGCTCAGGCTCGACTCAGGCTTGCATCCTTCCGAGGTTGCTAAAATGAGTACCCAGCTTGTTGAGGTCAGTCAGAGAGAAGGCTGGCCCAGTACCATCAGGGGCTAGCCTGAAGAAGGAGGCTCCTCCCTCCCTAACTGTCATCTTTCAGCCTCTGAGGGAGAGAGTAGGCTGGCCCAGTACCATCAGGGGCTAGCCTGAAGAAAGAGGCTCCTCCCTCCCTAACTGTCATCTTTTGGCCTCTGAGGGAGAGAGTAGGCTGGCCCAGTACCATCAGGGGCTGGCCTGAAGAAAGAGGCTCCTCCCTCCCTGTCATCTTTCGGCCTCTGAGGGAGAGAGAAGGCTGGCCCAGTACCATCAGGGGCTAGCCTGAAGACAGAGGCTCCTCCCTCCCT